>NW_007497049.1:0-269 GCF_000475195.1 Diaphorina citri
TCTTGATATAGGTTTTTTACATAAATTTAAATGAAAACTTTAAAAAAAAAGAAGGAATAGGTATATACCTATCGTATGTTGATAAATAGATGGAATAAATAAACATTGAAAGTAAAAAATTAATAAGAGCCGAGTCTAAAAGCTCATATTAACATGGTTTGTCAAATTGTCAGCAACAATCCGAACGAACCTTATAGAATAGAATAGAATATACCTTGTTTATCCTGCTGGGATAGGACTGAAAAGTCCCTTTTCCCCCGCAGTCTAAC
>NW_007497050.1:0-269 GCF_000475195.1 Diaphorina citri
AATTTTGCTCTTCAATGTAGGATAAACTTTAAACGAGGAGGCCTAAGAAAGAAGACCCACTATTGAGTACAGATTAGAAAATGACCCTTCTTTAAATATACAAGATAATACAAGGTGGGACAACACGGTCCTAATGGTTTGATTTTGATGGTACTTAATAACACTACCACACTGTACACCCATTTGAACCATAAGTTTTAGGAGACCCCGAAAGTACAATAGAGTTTTGAGCATTTTTTATGAAAACCAAGGGCGTGTTTTTCTTCTCA
>NW_007497051.1:0-269 GCF_000475195.1 Diaphorina citri
TCTCAAGCTAAAATAACTAAACCAGTAGTCTTTCTGTGCGATTCAACGGGTATGACTGTATGATGGGCCTTCACTTCGCTAGCAGAAACGACTGATAGTTCGGTATGGGTAAAAGTTCAGGTTTATTGGTACGTCCATTCGGTTGTATTGGAAAGACAGCACTGTCCAATGAAGTTTGCTGTTATAAATTCAGCACTTTTGTTTTGCACTCTATAAATCACAATAGACATCGGACTTGATATTTCACGACTTCTACTGAAGGGAATAGA
>NW_007497052.1:0-269 GCF_000475195.1 Diaphorina citri
CTCATTACTAGATTCTTACCGCTATACAAGGTTACTTTACAGGTAATTTTTTAGGAGGTACGCGTTAGCCCCTGGAATCCGGACATTTCCTATGCCAATCCTGATCATAGATTTCTTTGGATCACTTTTGAAAGTTATACTTCCCATTAGAGGTTCAATTTTTATCACTTCTTAAATCTCATTTTATTCCAATGTTGACCAACATTTCTACTATGTTTTCTGAGGTCTGTTTTATATCATCTTGTCTCTTGTGCCCACAACCTCCCTCT
>NW_007497053.1:0-269 GCF_000475195.1 Diaphorina citri
GTAAATTCAATCTTAGATTTCTCATCAGTCTGTGGAAGACTATCAACATTGTCCTTCAAGTCCATCAACAAGGCATATACAATAGTGAACTTCCACGCACCCACTAATGAAACCAACAAGAAAGACCCGGAGTCTGTAGACAAATTATGGGAAAAACTTGAAGAAACAATTGATAAAGTTCCAAAACATCACTCCATCATTTTAATCGGCGACTTTAATGCCCAAATAGGCAAGGAAAAAAAGAACCAGAAAGTTGTTGGGGATTATCC
>NW_007497054.1:0-269 GCF_000475195.1 Diaphorina citri
GCCAGCCGTTCCGAGAACGAACATTATCCCATCAGGATAAAATCCACCCCGGGCGGGAATCGAACCCGCGGCCTAGCGTTACAAGGCAGACGCACTACCAACTTAGCTAACAAGGCTGGCCAATTTTTTCTTTTACTTCAGAGATTTGATAGAGGGAAGTGTAACTGGAATGGAGATTTTTTTCTTTTAGAGAACGAACCTCATCTGTTTAGAATAAAGTTCACCCCGGGCGGGAATCGAACCCGCGGCCTAGGGCTTACAAGGCAGAC
>NW_007497055.1:0-269 GCF_000475195.1 Diaphorina citri
TTTTTCAAAACAAAACTAACAAACAGCGCAAAGTTTCCAAAGTATTTTCAAAAGTTTGTTGTTTTGTTTCGAGTGTAGACTTTTTTCGCAATTACTGAACAAAAAACAATTTTTCATGTTCTTTGAAAACGTTTTCTTTTTTTATGTCTTTATTTACGTCTCACATTGAACTTTAAACCGCACTGCGTTTGCTTCTAGCTTTGTCTTTTTTGAAAAGCCAAGGATATTCTTTGTTTTTCTTCTTCTTCTTCTTCTTCTTCTTCTTCTTC
>NW_007497056.1:0-269 GCF_000475195.1 Diaphorina citri
GACTGTCACTTTGGAACGTACTGAATCTCTAGATTCACAACATACTGAACCTAGACTGTAACTTTAGAACCCACTAAGAACTTTATAGATTACGAAAATATTGAACCTATAGCGACTGTCACTTTAGAACCTATTAACTTGTATATTATGTAGATTAACAAAATATTGAGCCTAATTGGTCGTGTCAGTGACTAGAAACGTGTTGTCACTGTTGTCTCGAACCTAAATAACACCAGAAAGACCCTAAACTGTCAATACAAGAAGCTCAG
>NW_007497057.1:0-269 GCF_000475195.1 Diaphorina citri
TAAAATCGGTACCTTTCCAATACCTACTTTCCTCTAGATATTCTTCCTTTTTTAGGACAACGAAAGTGGACAAAAATTAATGCACACATATTGCTTCGAACTTATAAGTCGCACACGTGCCAAGCTGTTGCCTCAGAAATAACTGAAATTGGTCGCACAGTGGGGGCATAATTCGGGGAACTTCAGGACATTATTGTCTGGGGTTGAGCACAATTTTCGCTAGAAAATCAATTAGAAGAGACCTAGGCCTCCTACCCTCATGTGTGTTG
>NW_007497058.1:0-269 GCF_000475195.1 Diaphorina citri
ACTGACCTTTCCTTACTAGTGTTTTGCTTCTGTGACTTCATTGATACTTCTTTTCAGATGGCCCATGATGTCCGAAATTGTAGTTAGGTACCTAAATTTAAGGAATCAAGAAGCGTGGTGTCGGCTTTTCAAATAAGAAAAATCTCGGAGTTTCATCGAAGTTTGTGTAGGTGTAGGATAGAGAAAGAAATAAGGATTCGAAAATCCGATATGAGAGAAAATGGTTTCTTTTCTCAGATGTTTTCATTGTTTTCTCAGATAAGACAAAA
>NW_007497059.1:0-269 GCF_000475195.1 Diaphorina citri
TTTTTTTCTTTTTCCTTTCCAGGCACAGAAAAGACGGATCTCCTGAGTACTAGTTGTCTTCCAAACAAACAAACAAACGAACAAACCATGTTAATACAAGGTCTATCATAAATAAGTGAACATTTTTTTCTTTTTCCTTTCCAGGCACAGAAAAGACGGATCTCCTGAGTACTAGTTGTCTTCCAAACAAACAAACAAACAAACAAACGAACAAACCATGTTAATACAAGGTCTATCATAAATAAGTGAACATTTTTTTCTTTTTCCTT
>NW_007497060.1:0-269 GCF_000475195.1 Diaphorina citri
AGCCACAGGCAGAAATGGAGGAGACACCACACCTTTGAAAAGTCCTCTCAACTTTGTCGATATTGGACACTAAATTGACACCCGGTTTGTCCAAATAGGTCTTACGTATACTTGAATCGTATTCGTTCTTAAATATCATTGTCATATGAATTCGTAATACATAAATAGATACCTCATAATCATAAATATCATAATACATAGGCTTGCCAAATATCCAAAATGTCGATTCGGGACGCGAATCCGCGAACATAATTGCCAAATCCGCGAAC
>NW_007497061.1:0-269 GCF_000475195.1 Diaphorina citri
CCTCGAGTGTAGTTGGTATATGGATGAAAGTTATGTCAGACGGGATATAATCAACTATATCAATGATCAAAAAGTTCCCATCCTAAGTGTAGATTCTAGACCCTATGATCCTATGAATGAAAGTTTTTATTGTTTATTTATACAATTTGTATGTTAACAATGTTAGCCCTAATAAGAGAGGTAAGGATCTTGAGGTGCTGAGTTCGAATCCCATCCGTGACGTAAATTTTCTAACCAAGCTAACTCCGTGGCCAGACTAGGCTTGCACG
>NW_007497062.1:0-269 GCF_000475195.1 Diaphorina citri
ATCAAAGAAAACCAAAATTTCAAATGAGAGCCATGTTCTACTTATAGCATAGGATTCATATTATTTCCTAAGCCACATGCATATCACACACGTACTCCCACAGGACTCCAGAAATACCCCAGAAACATGACTTAACACCAATATGAATGCGTGTGTGTTTGGAGAAATTCTTCCAGGCAAATATAGATAGCATAGAGCAGGGGTTCTCAACCTTTTAGTAAACACGTACCACTTGAAATTTTCAGAGATTTTGACGTACCACCTTATAT
>NW_007497063.1:0-269 GCF_000475195.1 Diaphorina citri
ACCGGTCCTGAATTATCGACTGCAGTGTTCATAGGTCGTCGCGACAAATTTCAAGATCAGAGCTCATTTGTGTGAGAAAATGTGAACAAAATCCCCTAAAAACCAGTTTTTTTTTTCTGTACAAAATTTGCACCACCACTTTCGTGTTCCTGGTAAAAAGACCTTTAATTTGATATATACATAGGTCGACTAGGTTTGGATAAGTCCTTCTATGGGGACAGACAGACACACAGACACCGAAGCTAATACACTAGTCCGTCCCTATACCT
>NW_007497064.1:0-269 GCF_000475195.1 Diaphorina citri
TTTATTTATTTGTTTTCACGGAGGCGGTAGGTACATACGAAAATGAAAATTGAAATTCATTTTATTAAACTGCCAATTTTGTCAGGATTCAAAATGATAATTTTGATTTAGATGATACCTATAGGTGTTATTGTTTCCTCAGCATCGATATTTTCTGATCAAGGATCAAAGTGGTTAATTTATCATTTCTTTTGAACCGGTCGTGATCTACAAGTGTCCGGTTATGGCAAATGTGTGATTTAGATTTCCTTGCAATTTCATCTGATGTG
>NW_007497065.1:0-269 GCF_000475195.1 Diaphorina citri
ATTCCCATGTAGTATCCTGGACTGAAGTTAGGTACAATGAAAAATCGCACAAAAACCCCTAACTGAGGCTTAGGTGTACAAAAAAAAGCCCTTATTGAGGCTTAGGTGTAGGAGCAAACAGTCCTAAAAGATGGGTTAAAAGCTTATACATTCGAACCTAGATGAATGCCTTCAGACGAGGGCAAAAATCGTGAATAACTCAGTGGAGATCCGGTTCCCCATGGATCACTGATGATAAACGACGTTATTATCCACAGATACCCTCTCTG
>NW_007497066.1:0-269 GCF_000475195.1 Diaphorina citri
ACCATGCCTTTTTTTCAAATCGTTTTGTTTTATTTTTTACAAATAAATGATGCAGAAAATTAATACAATTTCCAGTTCAATTGAAAGGCAACATTGCTTGTGAGATGGGCAGCAAGAATGAACTTCTCATCACGGAACTCCTGTTTCAAAATAAGCTCGTCAACTTTACACCGGAAGAGATAGCCGCTCTGCTTTCCTGTCTAGTGTTCCAGTCTAAGACTACAACACCTACCGAACTACCTGAGTCACTCAAACAGGTAAGATAATGG
>NW_007497067.1:0-269 GCF_000475195.1 Diaphorina citri
GGGGGGGGATTGTATGCTCCGAATGTTAATAGGAAACTGGCCTACAGTCAGTCTTCTTTTTCTTCGCCTTTTCCCATGTTCAGATGGGGTCGGCTTTTGTCGTCGGCCTCTCGATCAGCTTTAAAGTCATCAAAAGATCTAACCAGGTCGCAGTGACCAAGGGCGTTTATTAAAGCCGATGGCCGCCCTACCTTTAAGCCTGATTCACACTATAGTGCCAGTCAAGGTCCAGTCACGGTCCGGTAACGGTCCGATCAAAAGATTGAGTA
>NW_007497068.1:0-269 GCF_000475195.1 Diaphorina citri
AGGTAGGTACATAGGTACTGATTTTCTCTAATCACTACGGGCTAAAAAATTCCCGGAGGGACGGACCCAGCTTGTTATGTTATAGATCCCTCCTAACACATATCTCCCTCCAATACCTCCCTCCCATTCTACATTAACCCATTTCCCTCCCATACGGAGTAGATCGATAGCTAGGGGCGCCCGTATAACGAGAGACGGCGAGACTAAACTAGTAAAATGTATCTTGTGTTAGGTATACCTAGGTATAAATACTGTATCTTAAATGCTGT
>NW_007497069.1:0-269 GCF_000475195.1 Diaphorina citri
TTTTCCACAAGTTTGGCCATGCCTCGGGATGAACTAGCGGGATTCCGGAGCGAAGCGACGGAATTCAGCTAGTAGATATATAGGTACAACATGAAAACATGATACCTACATAGACGAAAAAAAACTGTCAGTTTGTTGTTGGGTGCAAAGTGCAGTTGAGCGAAAGTTCTCAAAACAGACAGAAACACAACGAGGGAGAGAGAGAGAAAGAGAGAGAGAGAGAGAGAGAGAGAGAGAGAGAGAGAGAGAGAGAGAGAGAGAGAGAGAGA
>NW_007497070.1:0-269 GCF_000475195.1 Diaphorina citri
TTGTTTACGGTCGCGCTGCGCGCTCCCGGGGGCTTCGCGGGGTTGTGCATGGGGTCGCGCTTCGCGCTCCCTCGTTTAGGGTCGCGCTGCGCGCTCCCGGGGCTTCGCGAGGTTGTGCATGTGGTCGCGCTTCGCGCTCCCTTGTTTACGGTCGCGCTGCGCGCTCCCGAGGCTTCGCGGTATGTGCATGCGGTCGCGCTTCGCGCTCCCTTGTTTACGGTCGCGCTGCGCGCTCCCGAGGCTTCGCGGTATGTGCATGCGGTCGCGCT
>NW_007497071.1:0-269 GCF_000475195.1 Diaphorina citri
TTTTCATCAGTCTCTCAATCAGCCCTAACTAGGGTGGTCGCTTTTGGGCTGACATTTGTTTTTTTTTGGGGGGGGGGGTTAACTGTGTAAGTATATAATTATCTCCTAAGGATTTTATGTTTGTTGTGGTTCGGAGTAATCATCTTCTTTCTTATTTTTCTTCGCCTTTTCTCGTGTAGAGACGGGGTCGGCGTTTTTCATCAGTCTCTCAGTCAGCCCTAACCAGGGTGGTCGCTTTTGGGCTGACATTTTTTTTTTTTTTTTTTTTT
>NW_007497072.1:0-269 GCF_000475195.1 Diaphorina citri
CCTCCTCTTCCTTCTCCTCTTCTTCCTCAATTAAGTTCTCCCTTTTTTTCACTCCCTTTTCTCCCTCTCTTCTTCTTCCCTTTCAAAACTATTCATCACAAGTTTTTTGGGGGGGAGAAAGTAACTTCTGAATTTCGAATCTAAATAATTGATTAGGTGAAAATGTTCCAATAAGTATAGGATATAGGGGAAAATATTTAGCCGTCACATAGGTGAAACAGCTAAATTATAGGGGAAGGATATCGCGCCCATTTTATAGGAATTATTGG
>NW_007497073.1:0-269 GCF_000475195.1 Diaphorina citri
CCTTTGTAAAAAAAAAAAAAAAAAAATGATGACTGAAAAAACTGAAATGTTAGCTCTTAACATTTCACATTAGAAAAGCCGTTTTATCCCAAAAAGGCCTCAGTAGGGTTCAGTCCTTTTTAAATAAAACCCTTCAAATCATCCCTACCAGAAGTTAAAAGCCACAAATACGAAAACGCAAGTAAAAACTCCATAAATTCAATAAATTATTTCATGAGCAAATTTCATATTTTTGAGTTTTTACAAAAACCTGCAAGCTGCAATAAGCT
>NW_007497074.1:0-269 GCF_000475195.1 Diaphorina citri
TAAGGACTTCGGTATTATTGAGTATTAATAATAGGTATTATTGAGTTATGATTGAGAAGATTTTCTATTGAAAGCACACGACTACTGATCTGCTGTTCCTATTGTCACAGAATACTCCTCCGGCATTACAGGGTGTCGATAAAAAAAGATAATTTCACTATGAAAAGTCAGTACCTACATAACCTACTTTTCAGGTAATGTACCTACCTATTCGCTCGCCCATCCAAACAATCACCACGCTCAATGGTGCTCCAGTATTTCTCAGAAAA
>NW_007497075.1:0-269 GCF_000475195.1 Diaphorina citri
TGCCACAAAATGTCGTTCCCCGAATACTAATTGGACCAGATCAGACTTGGACCAGAACCACCATTACCAATATTACCATTCAATTTGGACTCCCACCAACCATTCGAAATCCACCGCGCTAGCGTCTACACAACCAAGAAAATATAATTATAAATGGAAATAAATAATTGAATAGGTTAAATAATAAAGAAATGAAAATGCAAAAGGAAGCAGAATATAGAAAAGTATGGAGATGAACCAATTAACCAACCAATACAAACATGTTTATA
>NW_007497076.1:0-269 GCF_000475195.1 Diaphorina citri
ATAAATTTGGTTTGGATAAACAACAAGGGTTAATCTTGATAATCAAAAAGGTTAGATTATTTTGCAAGATAATTAAAGAATAAATTGGAATTTTTTAGTACACACAGTACCTATATCAAAACAAAGATGAAACCTAAACATCCCAATCTGGTCCTACATATCTAGGATTTGGGCGACGAATACGCTGGGACTGCGGTTCGTTGCAAGACAAAGGATTAGGCTGAGGATAGGATGTTGTCTCCCTAATGTATGTAGAATGCATGTCTTGA
>NW_007497077.1:0-269 GCF_000475195.1 Diaphorina citri
CCGCCAGAGTCGAACTTTATCCTAAAACGGATAAGGTTCGTTTTCGGAACGGTTGGCTTTCTCCTCTCTTCGATTTCAGGACTATAAGACCCCTGCGCTATTGCAGTTTCCTTACTTTAAAATAATAATACTGAAAAAAAGGACCTTTTGGGTCTGTGGAAGCTTCCTAGGGGCCCCCTTTAGAAATGAACTCCACAGTTCAATGTTGGTACACTTGTTTTCCAGATGAGTATGAAAGGCGGCAGCAAGAAGGCAAGCGCCGTATACAT
>NW_007497078.1:0-269 GCF_000475195.1 Diaphorina citri
ATTGTGCTTTCTGTGGAATACGTGTTCTTACATTCCCATATTGTAATGTCTTGGACCTATGTATATATGTTGTGCCTTATAGAATTATTGTATTATTTTTCCTATTTCTCCTTCGCTACTTTCTTTCTTTCCTCCTTCTTTCCTTTCGTGTTTTTGTTCCCTTCTTTCTTCCTTTATTTCTTTCTTTCCTCCTTCTTTCCTTTCGTGTTTCTTTTGTTCCATTCTTTCTTCCTTTATTTCTTTCTTTCCTTTCGTGTTTCTTTTGTTCC
>NW_007497079.1:0-269 GCF_000475195.1 Diaphorina citri
GATTGTTCAAAACTAACAGGTTTTCTCATAAGGAAAATACCGAAATAAATCCAACCTGAATAAAATCAAGTATTTTTTTACTGATGCTGAAGCTATCTTCGCAATTTTGTGGATACCATAATATCACTGGGTGCCGCCTCGAGTACCCACTTTTTTTTGTCAACCTTAACTGTGAACTGTTGGCAAAGAAATACATACTAATTTTTCCTCCGCGTGCAGAAAAAACGTCGTACCGTTTGTCAATGTTTTCTGCTAGCGGAGTGAAAATT
>NW_007497080.1:0-269 GCF_000475195.1 Diaphorina citri
CACAAACCGAGAGAACATGGAATATACCGAATGCTAAAACGCAACGTACAGGGGGACTCAGAACCAGAATCTGAGGAAAAAAATTAAGAATACAATATCAAGTTGTTTTGAAAAAATAAAACAAAAAGGATTTAATGTACTGGAAATGTCTAATAATCTACGACTTTCAATTGATTTGATGAATTTAGATCAGATCAATTAAATCACAAGGGTCCGAAGCAGCTGTCAGCGTTTCAATGCAACTTGAACCAAAGTATAAAAGAAATGGT
>NW_007497081.1:0-269 GCF_000475195.1 Diaphorina citri
ACGTTATAAATGTACATCACAGCATCATTTGGATCTGATATTTGTGATAAAAGATTCCAATCATGGTTCCGAAGATCATTATACAAGACGGGTAGGTTGGCTTTACGAAAATTATATTGAGTGGACAGATTAGGTAAACAAGGTTCTATTGATTTAGGTTTTGTTATAGAAAAAGTAAGGTGTATGTCTAAGGTAGGATGATGGGGGTCCTCTTTAGTAACACAGACACCAGATGATACAGAGAGAGATGACACTTTATAAACATTACT
>NW_007497082.1:0-269 GCF_000475195.1 Diaphorina citri
AAAAAATAAATAGGTAGGTTTTTTTTTTTTTTTACATAGGGCTTATAAAATTTTATGAATTGACATGGATTTGAACCCCCAACCTCCACACCAGAAGTCCACTGTGCCATAGTCAGCTAGTCACTGCAAATTTTGGAACAGGCTACACTACCGACGTATTTTTCACAAGATTAAATCCCAAAAAAAAATTCAAATCCCTATTAGTCTCATTTCTCTCTCTCTCTCTTCCTCTCTCCCTCTCTCTCTCTCTCTCTCTCTCTCTCTCTCTC
>NW_007497083.1:0-269 GCF_000475195.1 Diaphorina citri
CATAGAGGAGAAGAAGAAAAAGAAAGCGAAGAAGAGAAGAAACAGAAGGAGAAAAACAGAAGGAGAAGAAGAAGAAGAAAAAGAAAGCACGGGGGAGAAAAATGAGTGGAAGAAATTAGAGGTAAGAAGAAGGAAGAGCAGGCAAAGTGGGAAAAGAAAGGGAGGCAATTGACTCTCAACTTATGGCAGAAGAGGAGAAGGAAGGAAAAGAGAAGACAAAATATAAGAGAGGCGAGAGGAGAAAGAAGAGTCAGAGAGAGAAAGAATAG
>NW_007497084.1:0-269 GCF_000475195.1 Diaphorina citri
TTGATGGTAATGAACCTGAACTGACGAAAAAAATATCAAATGATAACGACAATAAGGAGGCCTTACTGGGAGGAGAACTAAAAATGAAGAACATACCTCCGATAAACTCAGAGACTTCTCCAAAATATAACAAAGAAGAAGTATTGCATTCTACAGAAGTGCCTTACTTTGATAAATTAAATGAAGCTGAAGAAAAGAAGAGTAACAATGAACTTACTCCAAACAATCTATCAAATCACACTGATACAAAAGATGAGATGCAACCGAAA
>NW_007497085.1:0-269 GCF_000475195.1 Diaphorina citri
AGAAAGAGAAGACTTTTACTTTCTATTACCAATGAGTAATGAGAAAGTATTGTGATTGGTCAAAAAAAAAAAAAAAAATACGAGAAAATTTTAATCCATGGAAAGAAAGAGAAAAATTCTTGTAATAAAGAATAAAATAGCAAAATTTCTTCTGGCTAAAAAGAGAGAAGGATTCCAATGGTTTTGTCCCATCTAAAGGTGGATTTCCACCAACGCGACTTTTGCCGCGCGACAGGGTCGCGCGGCAAAAATCGCATAGTGGAAACGTG
>NW_007497086.1:0-269 GCF_000475195.1 Diaphorina citri
ATAAATTATTATTTTTGTGCTCAAGCTAAGAGCTTCTTGACAGTAAAATTTACCGGGCTGTCACAGATCACCGGGAGCAAATTAAACCGTCTCGTTCTGGAATAGCACGTTCTTCATTCAAACTTTGACCTTTTGATGAGAACCTTTTCACCATTTATCTTTGATCCTCTTCTTTTTTTCTAGTTTCTTTTCCCAAGTTTTTCTCTTCTCATCTCAGTATGCTATTTGCATAATTAAAGTACAAACTCATATACCGGTGTTATGTTCTA
>NW_007497087.1:0-269 GCF_000475195.1 Diaphorina citri
GTAAGCGCAACTGTTCTATTAGAAAGTCTCCATCATTTTCATATGTTTGGTTTTTCAGACAACTACGCGCTACTAACAGTCGCACCACTACGTTTCTCATGTACGACGGGCCTTAAGATGAACATACACAAGTTTAACACTCGTAGCATGAGAAGTATTGAACGGAGAATGAAATATATAAGACCTTGTTTGGACTGCGGGAGTAAAGGGACTTTTTAGTCTCATTCTAGCAGGATAAACAAGGTAGGTACATATATTCTAAAAAAAAA
>NW_007497088.1:0-269 GCF_000475195.1 Diaphorina citri
ACTTTAGGACAAATGCCTAAATAAGAATATAGTACCTATGTGACATAATTGAAAATCTTAAAATGGTTACTTTTCATCTTGATTCAAAATGGCGTCGCTACAAAAACGTGCCTACGTTGACCATAAGTCTTCCTGGGGTCCTGGATAAAATGTGCATTGATCTCGGAACCAATATTGCAAAAGCGTACCACATCACCCCGTATGTGGTATAAATAGAAGTACATAATAATTTGGGGTTTATTGCAAGTCCCAGTAATCACTAATCATTG
>NW_007497089.1:0-269 GCF_000475195.1 Diaphorina citri
ATTTTGGAGCTGTCAAAAGCAGACTGACTTTATTTTCCAAAACCTACAGTCAGATAATATCTGGCCGATATTGTAACAACAGTTCTACAGTCAACCAAAATCGATGGACACCGTAAATAGATAACTTATAGTTATAGGACAATATTACTACTGACTTCTAACTGTATGCTAGGTTAGGTACTAGGTCCTAATCCTAATCCTAAAGTTAACTGTTATATCTGGTACCAAAGAACCTATAACCCAGCAGCTATGGGACAGTTCACTGAAGT
>NW_007497090.1:0-269 GCF_000475195.1 Diaphorina citri
GGAAGGGATGAAATTTTGTATGCATTCCTAGAAAACTCCAAGGATGAGACTGTTTCAGACTTGTCTGTTAGCTATTGTTATTGTCTTGTGGAAACCACTCTTGTGATATAAAAACCACAGGTTGAGAAACCTTGAATCCTGAGGGTCAAACCAAAGAAAAGAAGAAAGTTACCTGGATTTTGTTATTACCAGCTAATAACAATAAAAATAGTAGTATCTGTTTCATTAACAATTAGCAAACCAATGAAAGAATTTCTAGTGTGAGAACA
>NW_007497091.1:0-269 GCF_000475195.1 Diaphorina citri
AGAGAGAGAGAGGATTAATGATATCAGAACAAAAATGTGCAGAAAGCATGAAATTTTTTTCTACTCGTTTTTTCCCCCTCTTTGCTTGTTTGTATTTTATTTATTTTCTAAAAATGGCTAATATCCTATCTCCATCTCCATCTATGTAGAGGTCGAGCATTCATACTGTGAATACAAATCCGTACCAGTAGGTAGTCGAACTGAGTGAAAATTTGATCCGGACTCGATCTGTTAGCGTCCAATGTCGAACCACCAACCTCCAGATCCGA
>NW_007497092.1:0-269 GCF_000475195.1 Diaphorina citri
AGAAGAGAGAGAGAGAGAGAGAGAGAGAGAGAGAGAGAATGAAGAGAAAAAAAATAGGTCTGAGCAAAAAAAAAAAAGGATCACTATTTCCATTCTTCTTTGCTTTCCTGCTGCAGAATAATGAAAGGAGAGAGAGAGAAAGAGAAAGAGAAAGAGAGAGAGAGAGAGAGAGAAAGGACATTAACAAAAGAATAAATAAAAGTAATAATAATGAATAACACCTAGGTACCTATCTAGTGAAAATGCGACGGAAAACGAGGAGAAAAAAA
>NW_007497093.1:0-269 GCF_000475195.1 Diaphorina citri
CAATGTCTTTCCTCATCCTGATCAATGTGTCGTTTTCGTCAACAATGGATTTTTCCAACAAACCCCTGAAACAGCTCAATTTTCTCTTCAACGCCTATCAGAAGTGCAGCTCTTTGTCTACATCCACTGAGTTTTACAACTGTCTCAAACAGAAAGCTATCATTGCTTTAGAAAGCCTCACCAAACATACTGGGGACATTAGTGTTATTCCTGACTATTTGGTGTTAGTAGACGAAAACAAACGTGACAACCACGCAACATCTGCAAGA
>NW_007497094.1:0-269 GCF_000475195.1 Diaphorina citri
TCCAGTCCCATCAGTTTAAATGGTAAGTTAAAAGGTTAAAACTCAAATTAAGATCCCAGACATTAAGAATACGAAGGTCCTATTTCACAAAATTCAAATCAAAAAGAAAGTCTTCTGAATGCGCCTTGTGTCACGACCCCGAGCCTCATACATTGTAAATTATTATTATTCTGATTATATTTACATTTTATTTTTTTTATTCATTCACCGCATGCTGAGCTGAACATTTCAGTCAGCTTTTGTATTGCTGCACAGTCAGACAACATGAA
>NW_007497095.1:0-269 GCF_000475195.1 Diaphorina citri
TTATCTCAAACTACCGACCGATAGCGACGCTTAATGTTTTAGCTAAAGTATTTGAACGTCTTATTTTTAATAAGATTAGTTCTTATACGTACGCTAATATCTCCGTACATCAACATGGTTTCGCGCGCGCTAGGTCAACCTCTTCCAATCTTTCCTGTTTCGTTCATTCTTTGTCATCTTCATTACCTACCTGCCGCCAAGTTGACGTTGTCTACACCGATATAAAGGCGGCTTTTGACCGGGTAGATCACTCTCTACTACTCAAAAAA
>NW_007497096.1:0-269 GCF_000475195.1 Diaphorina citri
AGACTTGCCTAACCCTCAGTTTCTACAAATTGAGATAATGAGACCTAAAGTTGGGCCAAATTTTAAAACCCTGAAATGAAGTATTCCAGCAAAATAGTATTTCATGTCATCAGACATTTAGAAACATAGTTGTCGATGCTGGGAAGTGGGAACAGATCTTTTTTAGTACTTCCTCCTAATGAATGTAGCTTGAAATTTTCAAATTTGTGGGTTAGGCAAGTCTGGCACCGGACCACTCAATTAAGGTTAGCGTACCCGTACCACTTTAA
>NW_007497097.1:0-269 GCF_000475195.1 Diaphorina citri
TGAGGAATCAGTGACTCAACCGCAGAAAGGTTACCATCTAATAGGATAACTTCTTACTTCTCACTTGATCCGTTTAGGTTTTAGTGTGGTTAGCACAAACTCTGAATTGCATTTGATGCATGAGTTTTTTCACCTAGGTCCGTCGTCGGTATGATGAAAAAAATAAATAAAATGGACCAATTACTCCTACGAAATGCACAGTTAATCGAATCCTCATTAGGTACTATCAGTTCAGGAGATTAGGTATACTTATTTGAATAAATTGTGTA
>NW_007497098.1:0-269 GCF_000475195.1 Diaphorina citri
GACATGATCTGATGTCGCTTTGTGTAGGCGAACACCTGCAACACACAAATAGTTACAAATCATCAGTGGAATTAAAGGAACTCATTACGAGTCATTACATTATTCTAGGCACTCACGCTAAGAGACCGCGGTCTGTCAAACCGTGTTAAAGTGTGTGGCGGAAAAAAGTTCAGACCTCGGTCTATCACACGGTCTGAACTGATGCCTGCCACGGCGGGCATCAGTTTGGTTGAGTAAGTGAATTTGTTTAAGCAAACTTTTTACATATG
>NW_007497099.1:0-269 GCF_000475195.1 Diaphorina citri
CCATCTTTAAAATTTGGCTTTAATAGAGGCAATTTCCCTGTATTACAGGACTTATAAGTTTCATGAAACGGGGCCCAAGTCAATGAGTTCTATTGACATTGACCTTCCTTAAGATTATACATAGGTAAGGGTAGCTTTAACATTAGAATTAGCATACTGATAGATGTTGTTAGATCAAACACATACTTTTAGAATCAATAATAAACTGGACATCACGTAATGTTGTTTAAAGAGAACTGCACATTACACGCTATATTTTATTTTACCTC
>NW_007497100.1:0-269 GCF_000475195.1 Diaphorina citri
TGTGTGTGTTTCTCCTTATTGGTGATTCCCCATAGCTGAGAAGAAGAGGGAGTGGTGCGGGAGAGGAAAAGTCTCCAAAGGAAGAAAGTTTGAAAAAAATATTTCTCCATTATTTGAACATCCATATGCCATCTTGAGTGAATTATTTTTTATTTCTCTCGAATTTTTTTCCTTTTTCTCCGTCCAAATCGAGTTGCCTGTGTTGTCCTTGCAATGTAATTTCTCCATTTCTCAACGGATGGTAAAAGGAGGAGGAGGAGGAGGAGGAG
>NW_007497101.1:0-269 GCF_000475195.1 Diaphorina citri
ACCAGTGTCTTGCTGTGGGACTATAAACAGTGAGGAGAACAGCTAACTTTAACCAGCCTGGCTAGCTGGCAGTTCTTCAAAGGGTTTATCACGCTTTAAAGGAAAAGCACAGGTAATCACGATGGTTGATTGATTGCGGTTCGGGACGAACCAATTAAACATGGCTAGAGACCATCACCCTGATGGGGTGAAAATGTGCAATAATCCTACATACTGGACTCCGCAAACAGGAATTTCGTCAGAAAAGACCCCCCATTCCAATGAAATGT
>NW_007497102.1:0-269 GCF_000475195.1 Diaphorina citri
GTAAGCTTACGCGATCTTCTTCAAGAGATAATTACGGTCATCTTAGAAGGAACGTCATGTTAACTTGTTAAGTGTCAATCAACATTTCAATCAGAACGAAGTTCAATGTTGATAACTGTAATTGAAGAAAAGGAAAGGAGGAAAATATTATAACTTAAGTTCAGATTGTGGATGTTCCCAAGAAGAATTCTATGAAGAATTACCATAAGACATTGATGTTGCCTGAAAGTATCATACTCGTAGATCAAAATGATTATATGAAACTATTA
>NW_007497103.1:0-269 GCF_000475195.1 Diaphorina citri
TTTTTCCATTAATTATTTCTTTATTTCTATCTTTCTTTCTTTTTATTTATTTTCCCTAATTTCTGTCTTAATTGTTAAGTTAGGTCGTGGGTTGGATTCCCACCCGGGGTAGATTTTGTCCTCGTTCTTCGAACGGCTGGCTTTCTCCTATCCTTTTATGATTAACATTTTATCTGCCCTTTTCCTCTTTAAAAAACCTACCTAGGTACCTGTCAAACAAAATAACTATTTCAATAGTTTCTTTTATTTTTATTTTTTCCCGTTGTAAC
>NW_007497104.1:0-269 GCF_000475195.1 Diaphorina citri
CATAATTTAAAATCAGCTGTTTGATTATAGCAACGAGGAAAAAAATCCTTTCTCGTTGATAACAACAAAACAAAAAAACGTTTTTTTTTTGGCTTGCTTCTCGTTCAAGTCATTGTCCAGTGCACACCATTTTTCTTGCGTGATTATAAAAGCTCTTCAAATAATCGAAAGTTCGCCATAGAACTCCATCAAGATTCGTGCTGAAGTCTTCTCCATCCTCTCTCTTCCCATCCCGTTTTCACTTCAGTCAGATAAGTACCTATTAAAAA
>NW_007497105.1:0-269 GCF_000475195.1 Diaphorina citri
TATATTAAATCAAATTCTTTTTACAGTGTGACTTGTGCGGCAAGGGTTTCATTCATCTCAAGTCGTACCAGATCCACAAGATGATTCACTCAGGGGAGCGTCACATCAAGTGTGAAGTGTGCAGTCTGGCGCTCCTATCCAAGTCACATCTGAAGCAACACATGCGGGTTCACACCGGGGAGAGGCCGCACGAGTGCGAAGTGTGCGGCAAACGCTTTGCTAAACGGTCCAACCTGAATGCGCACAAGAAAAAGGTAACCAGACACACT
>NW_007497106.1:0-269 GCF_000475195.1 Diaphorina citri
GAGGGAAGATAAAGAACAGAAACAAAGAGATTTATGCTCACAATGTGGGCTGTTCTTTGAGGTGCCTCACTAGGGAAGTTTTGAATTGCCCTAGGCTTAGTGAGTCTCTTATGTCTCCAGGAAGAGAATTCCATAGCCTGGCTGCAGATATGTGGAAGGAATTTCCATATATCTCAGTTTTGTGCCGTGGAATTTCCAGGAGGCCTAGGGAATGAAGCCTTCTAGATTGAAGGTAAGTCCAGGTCCCCTGGAAATATTGAGGCCCCTGT
>NW_007497107.1:0-269 GCF_000475195.1 Diaphorina citri
CAAGGGCCTAGATTAATAATGAAATTTTTCAGTGATGAAAAACGAGTGTATTATCAAGTTTGCCAACTGTGTCTTATCATTTCTGAAAATATTTTCGATAGGTATATGAATACTAAACTAATGATGATTTCATCTTGTTCTACTGCATTACTTACATATGTAGGTATTGAAATATTTCTTATTTAGTTAGTAAGTTCGTAAAACGAGGCTGTTGAGAAAAGGCTTGAAATGAAGATCATTATGGGAGCTGGTGGGTTTAGAACACCTTG
>NW_007497108.1:0-269 GCF_000475195.1 Diaphorina citri
TCACCCGCGTTGGCAATGTATACCTGATGAGGAGAAAAGAGAATGCGTGCATGGTTAATATTTAGTAGGTACTTACTTTTTTATTGTTATTTATTAGAGTGTGTTTAATAATTTATTTTGAATATTGAATAACAATTTACAATACAGAGATCTTCACCTGAGCTGAAAATAATAAAGCTTCTAGCCAAGTGGTAATGTGCTTACTTGCTGTGCAGAAGGTCCCGGGTTCGTTACCCATTAAAAAAAAAAAAATGGATAGAGAGAGCTTG
>NW_007497109.1:0-269 GCF_000475195.1 Diaphorina citri
TGTCTTCCTTCTCTCTTCAATTTCGGGATGATAAGACCATAGCAGTTACAGTTCCCTCTGTCAAACCTCTTAAAAAAAGTCCAAAGTCCATGTACTTATGTATGTGTAATATCTAGGCACTTACCCTAATGTGCCCGAATCGAATGTCTCTTATCCCTACATTATCCTCTATCCGCGTATATGTGTACTATAGGGTTTTGTAGCTTAGAAACACGAAAAACACTTGAAGAGAACCCCAGAGGGCAATCGACCTAAAACAAAACAAAAAG
>NW_007497110.1:0-269 GCF_000475195.1 Diaphorina citri
AGCTGGTGGTGCTGGGAGTTCTGCTTGCATTATCCAAGCCTGTAGGGAAAAATTGAACAGAGATATTAAAGTATGTACTTAACCAACTGTTGGAATCATAAGGAAAATTATTTGGACTAAAAAGCTTCTTTTTGAGAAATTTACAGTAAGAGAGATTACTTAAAATCTTACATAATTAATTAGAAGTTTTGAAATATGTAAGAGAGGTTTTGAAATACCCTTAAGTTGGAGTTTAGATTAGGGGTTTATAAATTTACATTTATTTATTT
>NW_007497111.1:0-269 GCF_000475195.1 Diaphorina citri
GATGGAAAATTTTGTATCCATGTTTGAAGAAGTTCTATCAATTAGAACATGAAGGTTTTCTAAAGGTCTATTGCTTTATACCTACATACCTATGTACCTACACTTTTCATTTTATCCCCCAAGTTTGATAGAAGGAATTGTAACAACGGAGGCCTTATCCTAAAATCTCAAAGAAGACAGAACAGGTCAAAGCCAGCCGTTCAGAAAACGAACCTTAACTGTTTAAACCTTCGCCTTTGGTGGGAATCGAACCCACGATGTAGCGCTTA
>NW_007497112.1:0-269 GCF_000475195.1 Diaphorina citri
TTTAATCGGACCGAAACAAAGTTTTCATTCCACCTACGTATGTACAATGTACATAGACTACATAGGTAGGTACTTCGTTTCACCAGAATCTGATGAAGTAAAAACAGCAGTCTTAAGGTGTGTCCACACATAGTTGATCGGCTGTCGATCAACATCGATTCACAATAAATTCACATCGATCGACAGCCGTTGACTATGTGTGAACACACCTTTAGAGGATAAAATGCCATCTTTTTAGAAGTATGTACAACCTACACCTCTGGTACTGT
>NW_007497113.1:0-269 GCF_000475195.1 Diaphorina citri
CCATGATGGAAATGTCTACTTCACTCCAGCATTGCTCAAGCTGAACTCTGTAATCATATAGGTAAACGGGAACATTGAAATTCACTTTTTTTATGCTTCGCGGGCTACAGTATGAATTTGAACTCGGTTTAGATTTAAACCGAGTTCAATTCAATTTCAATTTTTGATAAACCTTTATTTTTATTGTTTATAATTTTTGTTTACAATACAATATAAGTAGGTACATATGGAATTCATATTGTTCAAATTCATATTGTAGCCCGCGGATC
>NW_007497114.1:0-269 GCF_000475195.1 Diaphorina citri
TTATTGACAATATTCTTATCTTTCTTGACTGTACTACTATTACTACTAATATCACTGCCATTGATATAATTACCTATACTGCTACCAGGTACTTATTATTACTTACTCGTCGCAGTACTATCATCATTTTCACTGGACTATTGTTGTTATTGTTACTACTATCATCACCATCACTATCACAAGATTTCACTGGACTGTTGTTGTGATTCTTATCATTATTGACAATATTCTTATCTTTCTTGACTGTACTACTATTACTACTAATATCA
>NW_007497115.1:0-269 GCF_000475195.1 Diaphorina citri
ATGTTGTTTAGATTCTATAGATACATAACATCATACAGTAACACAATACATAACCACAATAGGTACATACTATTACGTTAGCTATATCAACAGAGTCCTATTCCGATGTAAAAGTACCCAAAAAGTGCATTGGCGCACTCAAAAACATCCAAAACGGTCCCTAAATCCCCTAAAATGTCGCTCAAAGGTCACAAAAAAAATAACGTTGAAGCAGCCATGGTTTACGACCTCGCATGAACTGACGTCATCACGAAAAAATGGCTGCCCGC
>NW_007497116.1:0-269 GCF_000475195.1 Diaphorina citri
AGTGGGGTCCCCGATCCAGGAGTTCTACCGCGGGGCGAGCGTGTTTGTCACGGGCGGGACCGGGTTCATGGGCAAGACGCTAACGGAAAAGCTACTCCGAGCGTGTCCACACTTGGAGCGCGTCTATTTGCTCGTGAGGCCGAAGAAGGGGAAGACGGTCAGTGAGCGGCTGGACGAGCTTTTCGAGGACAGGGTAAGTGTTAGAGGAGGAAATATTTGGGTCCCAAAAACCTTTTTTAGTACCCGAATTTGCGAGGGTCAGTGAACTC
>NW_007497117.1:0-269 GCF_000475195.1 Diaphorina citri
CGCATTAATTTTTTTTTTCTTTTTCATTAATATTTAAGGACTAGTTTCGCCCATTATCACTCAAATTTACCACCACTTTAACTTACCAATGAGGTCGACAAACTGAGAGGAGAACATTTGAGTGCTGTTTTGAGTATGTAAGGAGTGATGGTATCACTCACTGTAAGTACCAAAAGGAGTGCCTCCATCACTACTTTACTTACCAAAATGAGGTCGCCAAACTGAGAGCAGAGGCTAAGATTAGGTATGTAAGGAGTGGTGGTATCACT
>NW_007497118.1:0-269 GCF_000475195.1 Diaphorina citri
CATATTTATTGATTTCTTTTTTTATTGTCCTAGGCAGGTCCCTAAGTAAGTAAATATACGAAATTACTGACCTACTGGTAAAAGTACCTAAATAATTTGGTATTGATAACTACTTACTTTCCTACTTAGGGAATTATTAAACCTTTTTGAACACTCCTCTTCTAAGATTTATCATTATAAACATCAGCACCTACTTACTTTACCTACAGGGTTAATAGATTTTATTGATGAGTAAATATCTGACGCTCGCTCCGAGAACAATAGAGTAT
>NW_007497119.1:0-269 GCF_000475195.1 Diaphorina citri
TGGCAACCTGGCAAATACAATTGATTATAGAATAGAATATACACCAACCTCAGTGGTGCAGTTGTTAACGCGTTGGACTTTGGATCTGGAGGTTGGTGGTGCGAGTCCAAGTCAAGTCATAAAATCTATCAAGGTGTAATAATCGGGGAACGATATTTGTGACAAGCATTTAAATAGGCTTAAGTAACACAATTAAAAATTCCTTTAGAATAGAATATACCCTCTTTATACTGCCAGAATGAGACTGAAAAGTCCCCTTACTTCCGCAG
>NW_007497120.1:0-269 GCF_000475195.1 Diaphorina citri
TCTCTCTTTGCCAGATTTCCGTATGAAAAATAGATTGCTCAATGCCAACTTATTAACTTTTTCTTTTTCAAGAGAGAGTGAGAGAGGGAGGGAGAGAGAGAGAGAAAGAGGAGAATTAGACGGAGTGCACAGAAAAGTAGAACAATGAAAGAAAAAGAGAAGAAAAAAAAGAGAGACGTGAGATGGAAGAAAGAGAGAGAGAGAAATGGAGAAAGATTGAGAAAAAGGGAATAGATCAATAGAGAGTGAGAGAGAAGAGAGAAACAAAA
>NW_007497121.1:0-269 GCF_000475195.1 Diaphorina citri
TTTTTTTTTTTTTTCGGGAGGAGGGGGAATTTGCAATGCGAGACAAGTTAAGCTATCGAAACCCTGCGTGGAGAAAGTGAAACAGATAGAGCGGAATAGAAAAAGCGAGAAATTTGGAGAAATGAAATAAGAAGATATTTAGCTCTCGGAAAATCAGGACTGGGTGAGACGAAAATTTTCGAGGTAAGTACTTCCAAGGGATCTTGAGTTTTGAGAACAACTTAACCAAATTAGAAGCAGTTTTTCCAAAAAGCGTGTAACAAAATAGG
>NW_007497122.1:0-269 GCF_000475195.1 Diaphorina citri
TCGGAAAAAAATCGTGTCGTGCTTAAGTGGGAACATACTCTCATTTAAATTACACTACCAACAGGGCATTCGGAAAAAAATGGATCATGACTTTGTTTCATTGCACCTACCAAGTGCCTACAAATGAAACTAAACCACTCATTATAATTAGAGATCAAAGGTATTTTGCGGTGTGAACGACCTACTAAAAGGTTAAAGCGCCTAATTAGACAAAAAGGCTTTCGAAACAGCCTTCAAACGTTATGAACCTTGGACAAAAAAAAAAAAGA
>NW_007497123.1:0-269 GCF_000475195.1 Diaphorina citri
AATAGGCGTAACCATTCAGTCAGTAGAGATGGAAAAAAAATTGAAAGCTTTTATGGAAAAGTGGCTCAGGAAAAAGGTCCCGTGCCTTTTTGGGTCCTACAGTTCACTGAACCAATCGTTTAAAATTGTGTCGTTTTGATGAAATTTGGTACAAAAAAACTTGTTTACCATACAAAGGAAATTTAGTCATCACAATATTATGGGAGGTAACAGAGAGAGAGAGAGAGAAGGAAAGAGAGACAGAGAGCTGGGGTTATTCCCAGGGATCA
>NW_007497124.1:0-269 GCF_000475195.1 Diaphorina citri
TTTAGGATAAGGTTCGCCGCGAGCGGGAATCTAATCCGTGACCTAGCGCTCACAAGGCAGGAAAAAAAAAAAAAAAAAACTAGGCTGACAATATCTGGGTGTACTTACGAAAATGAAGAGTTTTCTGCCTGTCCAATGCATGACTGTTGAGATATTCAATAGTTGTAGATGAAAATCGAATCCCCAATCCCAACACAATTTGATGCATCTTACTATAATTGTCATCGAATTGACGGGTCTCAGACAGGGTGTGCTAAAAAAGAACTCCT
>NW_007497125.1:0-269 GCF_000475195.1 Diaphorina citri
TTTACGATGTTTTCCACGGTACCGGCCAGCCTAGTTAGCGTAGAAGGTAAACCATATTTTACCATTACCATTTTTCCATATTTTACCATGTTTTCCACGGTACCGGCCAACCTAGTTAGCGTAGAAGGTAAACCGTATTTTACCATTACCATTTTTCCATATTTTACCATGTTTTCCACGGTACCGGCCAGCCTAGTTAGCGTGGAAGGTCTCCACTCCTGTTTTTGGGTTCTCCCAAGAATTTCCTGTAATGACGCCACTGCTATCCT
>NW_007497126.1:0-269 GCF_000475195.1 Diaphorina citri
TCCTATATCAGGCCCGGAGGCAGAATTTTAGTTGGGGGAGGGGGCAAGAATCCAAAAACAAAAAAAAAAAACAAAAGGTCAGAGTTGTTCTCCCCCCTTGGTCCCCCTAATAAAATTGATTATTTCTGCTTTATGTTTCGTGAAATTTTAGGGGGGGGGAAATCCGACCTATGAGGGTGGGTCCTTAGGCGCCTATACAGGGTGGTTCGTGATTTGCGAACCACGCTTATATCTCAGAAACGGCTGGGAATTAAGGAATGAAATAAACG
>NW_007497127.1:0-269 GCF_000475195.1 Diaphorina citri
TCGCTGCACGCTGCTTAATTAGTGACTAACGCTGTCACTTGGGGGGGAGTACTGTGGCGCTCACAACAACACTCAACATGGGGGTCACCAATTTAGCCAACACCTGTGGGCAGCCTAAGACGCGTTTCGTTCTTATTTGAACTCATCAGTTAGACATAGCTCTCAGGTGCTGGCCAAGAATTTGGAAGTGTTATATACTTCAGAGATGGAAATTGTGTAGAAACGAGAACCTGCGTTTTCTATGTAAGATTATATTTTGTGTTGAGTGT
>NW_007497128.1:0-269 GCF_000475195.1 Diaphorina citri
ACATCATTAGGTACCTATGTTTTGGTAAGTTCTGAACATTTCCGAGTGAAATACATCATAGTTAGTAGGTAACATAATAATTGGTTAACTTTCATGTAGCTGGTCCTAACCAACTTTGGATATTATGTATCACCTCATCAGGTAAAACCCGGCATTTTAGAAGAAAAACAGAAAAGGCCAAACAGAAAAGGCCCTACACACGTAGCACTGGTCCTAAGGCCTAACCAACTTTTAAAATTATCACCTTATCAAAATCATTTTTCATATTT
>NW_007497129.1:0-269 GCF_000475195.1 Diaphorina citri
AAAAAAAAAAAACAAAAAACAAAAACAAAATAGGTAAAATGAAAAACGCCCATTTTCTTTTTTTTTCCCCCAGAAAATAAATAATAAAGAGGTAGGTACCTAGTAAAAAGATACCCAATACCTACAGGTAGGTACATAGATCTCCAGCAAAAATGTAAATCAGTGCTTCTCAAACTGTGTACCGTGAGGTCACCTTAGGTGTGGCACGAGATTTTGCATTTTTTTTTTTCTTTTTTCGTACAGTATTATAGGTATCTAGGTAAGACAAG
>NW_007497130.1:0-269 GCF_000475195.1 Diaphorina citri
GAGAGAGAGAGAGAGAGAGAGAGAGAGAGAGAGAGAGAGAGAGAGCGAGAATAGAGAGAAAGAGAGGGTTGAAAAGGGAGAAGTGGAAAAAGAGAGAGAAGGACGAAGAGGGAAAAAGAGAGAAAGGAGGCGGGGGAATAATAATGAGAAGGAGGGAGAGAGAAAAATGTAGCCGAAAGGAGGAAATAGAGAGGAAAGAGAAGGAATAATTAGGAAAAAGGGAGGATTAGGATTAAAAGAAGGGAGAGGTAGATAAAAAAGAGAAAGGA
>NW_007497131.1:0-269 GCF_000475195.1 Diaphorina citri
AACGATTAAGTGTTTGCTGGTTCATTGTTTACCAGTTATCAGAACTTTGATCAATACAGTAAGTGTGGGCATGGACTAGGGGTGACAAATTCCTCCAAAGGGTTAAAATTGTTTTGGGCTTCATACGAATATGAAAGTGATGGCTAGATACACTGAACTCAATTCGAAACAACAAGAGTAAGGAGAAAGAGTAAAGAGAACATACAAAAATGATTGTTACGTCTGTTTTGACAGGATAGACACAAAGTAGACATCTTGACTGCTCCTAG
>NW_007497132.1:0-269 GCF_000475195.1 Diaphorina citri
AATTCCTGAGGGGAAAAAATGCCCTGGAGTTTGAAGTTGTTCATGGAATAAGCCCCTTGCCCTAAGTACTCAAATGTAAATTCATATGAGTAAATACCCAGAGGACAGAGGGCTATTCCACAAGAGAATTGCAAAATTTTCATACCTTGTGCACAAAACATTGAGAGACAGTTCAATGTTTTTTGACGTGTAACCAGCATGAGGTTCTTTCAGAAACAAATTATAGGTGTTAACTTACCCAAATGAACCCCGAATGAGCTGATCCATAA
>NW_007497133.1:0-269 GCF_000475195.1 Diaphorina citri
AACCTGTGTCTACCCTGTATAGTATTTATTCCAATACACCCAGTCAGTGTGACTGCTTGGCTGGACGTTTTACTGATAGCTTAATAGATAGAAGTACAAAGGTAAAGGTATACATAAATATAGCTACAAAAGTAGGTATCTAACAGCTATAGGAATGTACTAATGTCATTTTATCCATGTGTGCTTTTATATTTATACCCATTTTACATGCGATATGTATACAATTCTACAATACAAACATATTGACTATACGTTCAAAAATCCATTAA
>NW_007497134.1:0-269 GCF_000475195.1 Diaphorina citri
TGACCTATTATTATTATTTTATTTTTTTTATTTCACATCGCACATCAGTTTTTTAGTTATTATTATTATTATTACATAAAATTACCTTTATTCCTTTCAAATATTTCATGTAAAAAATTAAACTATTTCTCCCCGTGTTTAGAAATTGTTGTTGTTGTTGTTGTTTTTTTTTTAATTTTTTTAAGATGAGTGTTCCACCGCCGTTTTTATGTCGTAGCAATGGAACAACTGCTACATTAGACGCTTGTGGCCTGTGTCGTAGCATGCCC
>NW_007497135.1:0-269 GCF_000475195.1 Diaphorina citri
GCCAAGATATAGCCAAAGATTTAGCACAATACTCATGGTAGATAAATACACAATTACAAATACTTTTGTAATGAACACTGTCAAAGTTTCCGGTTTCACAGGAAGGTAGAGAAAGTATAAAATAAATGAGACATTTAATAAGTAGTGAAAAAGGAGGAGCGGGTGTGAGATAAAGAGAGAATATAAGGGGGCGGGGCGAGAAAAAATAGATAAATAGGCGGAGAGAGAGAGAGAGAGGGAGGGAGAGAGGGAGGGAGAGAGAGAGAATG
>NW_007497136.1:0-269 GCF_000475195.1 Diaphorina citri
TCTTCACTCAATATTTTTCTTGTTTACCTGTGTAGTAATGGTTCGTATCCTACATGCAGGGTGTCTACAGAAAAAAGAGACACCCTTTTTTCCGGTGCTAGTAGGATAGCTACCTACGTGACTTTTGATCCCCTTTCTTGGCGAAACTTGGTACACCCTCTAGGTCGCTAGTTTGATCCCAGCCCCGGGCAAATTCTATCCCAATTCGTTTTCTGCACAACTGGCTTTCTCCTCTTATGTCCTTCTTTTCGATTTCGGGCCAATAACAA
>NW_007497137.1:0-269 GCF_000475195.1 Diaphorina citri
TTAAGTTGACCTCGGGTTGGAATCGAACCCGTGACCTAGCTCTTCTGGTTTTAAGTTCAAGTTATAGTCAGTTTTTTCCCTCATTTGTCTAATTTGTTTTCTTATGCTATAACTCTCGAACGGATCGTAAGATTTTGATGAAATTTCCCAACATATCAAACCCACAGTCCAAGGCAGTAATAAATTAGTTAGAGAATTCTATTATTGTACTCTATTCTACTAATTATTCTGTTCTACTCTGGGTTACAGGCAATATCATGACTCTCTCA
>NW_007497138.1:0-269 GCF_000475195.1 Diaphorina citri
G
This sequence comes from Diaphorina citri, assembly GCF_000475195.1. Lineage (NCBI taxonomy): Eukaryota > Metazoa > Arthropoda > Insecta > Hemiptera > Psyllidae > Diaphorina > Diaphorina citri. The sequence goes on from NW_007497138.1 coordinate 2, forward strand.
CATTTTAAAATTAAAAAAAAAAAAAAAAAAAAAAAAAAATACTAACAGGTGCAAATTTCAGTTTGTTCCAACTTTTTTTCCCTCGCTAAGTTTCTTTTGTAGTTGAACTATTTTATATCTCCCTCTCTTTCCCTTCTCTTCGGACATTTATGGAAAATTTTAAGCTCATCGACAATAAACACAAAAGAAAATAAATGAATTTTAAAGTTCATATTGAAAGAACTTGGGTGGTAGAGTGACATAAGTTGAGGTATTAAAAGGAAAAGAG
>NW_007497139.1:0-269 GCF_000475195.1 Diaphorina citri
TTGCACTCCCGTGAAGGTTATAGGCTATTTTCCGGTTCGTTTTTGTTAAGCTACGCTGAGCAAGACCACTAAATGGATAGTCACATAAATGGTCATGCCTTAAGGATTTACTAGCAGAAATCCGGAGCGAAGCGACGAGTTTCGGCTAGTATACAATAAAGAAAAGTTTAAACTCATACTGTGGTCCTGGCAATTGGTTGCAAATTCGATTGCAAAGTTTCATTTTGTGATTTTCAATAGTTGTAAATGACGTAATATAGTGCATGCTA
>NW_007497140.1:0-269 GCF_000475195.1 Diaphorina citri
AGATTGGGTTTGCGATTCCCAATTTCCCTTCAAATTTCTATTTTTTTCTTTCAATGATATCTGAAGGAGGAATATAAAAATAATGATCGATGTAGGTAATTATTACAGATGCATATGTAATTTTCCTAACACCCTGTATGTACAATGTTCCGTTCCAAACATCTAAAATACGAATTGAATGTCATATGATGCTCTCTCTCTCTCTCTTGAATAGCTGAGTGCTATGTTCGTTCTCTGTCACTCACGTCTTTTCTCTATTTGCACTTCTC
>NW_007497141.1:0-269 GCF_000475195.1 Diaphorina citri
CAAAGTCTGGAGAACTTAAATATTATCGAAAAAGGTTCAAATATAACAATTTTTTAAGGTGAGAATCACAGAAAAAATAGGCCACCGGCAAAAGCTCGAGGTAGAATGGAATGTTTTAAATTATCAAAAACTTTTTAAACTTTCAAACTCAAACCGACTGAACCGACATTTTTCAAATTTTTGTTTATCTTCGATTCAGGCCGTGGTTATGAACAGGGCCATCGTAGGACATCGTCGGACTTTTTGCGTGTAAAGTTGGCGGGAAATTC
>NW_007497142.1:0-269 GCF_000475195.1 Diaphorina citri
CCATCAAGATATTCAAGTTCGAAAAATTTCGGATCTCTTCTTAAAACCAGGAAGGGGCCATCATAGGTAGGTTGGAGTGGTTTTTTAACAGCATCAACACGTACAAATACATGAGAGGCATTTTGTAATTCCGGATGAATGAAAACCGACTTCTTGGAATGATTTTGAACGGGAACGGGTTTCAAATTTCGAATTGTCTCTTTCAAATTGAAAACAAAAGTAGACAGGTCACCTGGTGGTGAAGAGTTGGCTTCGAAGAAATCTCCTGC
>NW_007497143.1:0-269 GCF_000475195.1 Diaphorina citri
GGGTGTGTTGATCAATTGTTGTTTAAAAGTACTGTGTGGTTACACAGTGAGTAGTGTAACTCAGGTTCAGTTGATCATTTGCATTCAAAATTATCGGGCACTTGAATAATTGTTAACTTAATTTCAGAGGTCAATATCTTTAACAGAATGAAAAATTTGAACCTAAGTTACACTACCCAAGTACCCACTGTGTAGCTACACAAGACTTTGACCCGATGATTGTGATACACACACCCTAAAACTTGTAGGTATTACATTAAATTTATAAT
>NW_007497144.1:0-269 GCF_000475195.1 Diaphorina citri
CTCTCTCTCTCTCTCTCTCTCTCTCTCTCTCTCTCTCTCTCTCTCTCTCTCTCTCTCTCTCTCTCTCTCTGTCTCTTCGAATCGAGTAATCGAGCCCGCGTTCTTCGTCGTCGTCTTCTTCTCTTCTTCTTCTTCTTCTTCAGAAATATAGAAGAATAGTGCCTAATCCTTATGATACGCGAAATATTTACTTTATCCCCCCAAAAAATACCACTTCGTGGCATAAAAAAGACCCCGCCAAGTCGTTCCTCCCAAAATAAATCAAGTGC
>NW_007497145.1:0-269 GCF_000475195.1 Diaphorina citri
CTATCCCTTGTACAGGCGAATGTGGATAATTAAGGACTGGATACCCCAACAAATACACTATCCCTTGTACAGGCGAAGGTGGATAATTGAGAACGGGATATCCAAACAAATACACCATCTATCTCTTGAACAGGCGAACAGGTTTAAGTTTTTGATTCCGATTGAAAAGTTTTGGAAGGTTTTAACAAAAACGACAAATTCTCACAGATCTTGCTGGAATGTGGAGATATCAACAAAGATAAACTTCCTGTATTAGGTAAAATGAAGAG
>NW_007497146.1:5318-10090 GCF_000475195.1 Diaphorina citri
CAGCTGGATGAAATAGGAAAGGAGTGCGATACTTTTGCAAAGTACAAAGGCATATTGAAGAAGCTTTTCCTTCCAGCTTAAGGCTTATGAGGCCGGATCATTTGACTATAAACTGCTGACGTCCAAGCAAAATGCATTCAACTCACCCATGGACAAGACAAACTCAACTAGGTCACGAACTCGCCATGAGATAGCGACGAGGTGTCAACTAAGAGAGTTTTCGATGGGAAATATATACCGATTTGATCCATCGTGATAAATCCCTATTTGATGAACTGTAAATGTTTCGATAATTGCCTGAACACCTAATGCTTCAATCCAAAAGTTTTTTCATTATCTGAAACCGTACCTAAAAGGCTCAGCCTTACTGTCCGAATAGCAAGCACAATACGCGTTACTCTCTGCAAGAGCATTTACACATATTATATAGGGCTAAATACAAATAATCCTCTGCTTGTAGATCCTTCGTTATTCTCAAAGAAGCGTGCATTTTGGCAAGGGCAGGCATTTTATCTGTAATCACACAATTGGGCTCGGATTTTCTACCAATCTGCGTTTCCAACAGATCTACCAGGGTTGAGCTCCCGCCCTTGCACCTCCTTCGCCCCTTTCTGGAATCATGTTCCACATTGTTGTCGAATCTATTCGCTCATTGGATTGTGAATTTGGAGGTTTTATTCTACTTAACATTTGGGTCTTCGTGTCCTGGACCCCAAAACGACTTTGGGAGTTCGAACAAGATGCCCAAGGATAGGAGTTTCCCACTTTTCTGATTTGATCAACTTTGTGAAAAACAAGGTCAACATTCTAGAACTGAAATGCCTGAATTAGCACTAAACCAAAACATTCCTTCAAAGATGCTTATGACCCATGTTCAACCCGAGAGAGCATTCCTACCACCGGATACACTACTCTGAAACATTTAAAATGGTTCAGTTTGTCAGCATAACTTTCATCAAACTAAGTTTTGTTTCCAAGTTCAAGGCACCTGTCCCGAATCAAAGGTTTGAGATAGTTAAAAATCTTAAACTCTTTTTTGGACTGCTTCAAGTGTATCATTCAAGTACAGAATGTATTCTAAGTTTTCCTGCCAAAACCTGTGCATAAAAACGCATCACAGCTTGCTTCATCAAGGAGGCATTCGAGACCGGCTAAACATCTGGTAAGTGTGGGGCTCAATCTAGTCCACATAATGTATCACTCCACGTGTAAGAGTGGCTGGTATTGCATACATTCCTTCTTGGAACGGCAACCATACAGATCCAAGGATGTAAAATAGGAGTGGATTCCTTGTTCGCTGTGTGGTAGATTCCAGGTTCGCAGATCTCCGCCATCACTGAACCGGGTAGCACAAATAATAAAGCTCCCTAGACAGCCCTGTCCAACTGCAGGTAACGGGATTGGATCAACACACCCAGTGAAGTCAAAGGGGGGAGAATTGTGTGCGCAATTCAACCCCATTCAGCCTTTATCCCCAATTGTCGTCTAGCAATCCCTTGCAGGTTCGCTCAGTGATTTTACCAAAAATTGCTTCTGACCTCACGTCCAATGTTCCGGCTTCCGTACTTCAAGAGTATGGTCATCTTCAGCTGGCAGACCTATCATACACTGATAAGAAAATTAGTTCACATATTGATATGCTGATTGGTGCTGAACATTACGCTGATCTCATTATTTCTTCTCATCCTATTATCCAAGGAACTCCATCCGCTATTCCCACTAAGCTAGGTTGGCTTCTCATGGGAAAAGTCAGTGAAAACTCCAACTTCACTCCACAGACTCCGTGTACTTCTCTCTTCATATCTGAAATTGAAGACCCGGTGGAAACACAGTTGCAACGTTTCTGGGAAATAGAGGAAGTAAATGAAAATGTTAAAATCAACAATCCTGAAGATTTAGAATGTGAGGAACATTTTTCCAAAACTCATTCAAGAGATGAAACTGGAAGATATATTGTTCACCTTCCATTCAAAACTAATGGACCCCCTAACCTGGGATCAAATCAAGAACTGGCTTTTCAACGTTTGAAAAGTTTGACTAAGAGATTGGATAAAAATCCTAGTGTGAAAACCTTGTACCAAGAGAATTTACAAACCTACTTGGATGCAGGACATATGGTAGTGGCTGAAAAACCTACAGACTATCTACTTGTTCATCATGGTGTCTACAAGGAAACATCTTCTACAACTAAATTGAGAGTTGTTTTTGACCCAAATACCAAGGGTACTAACAATCAAAGTCTCTCTGACTCTCTCATGGTTGGACCCAAACTCCAATCTGACATTGGAGACTTGTTGATTGCTTTCAGGCTGAATGCCATAGCACTGACTAGTGATATACAGTGTATGTACCGTTCTATCTGGCTGGCAAAACCTGATCGTTCGTACCAACATATTCTGTGGCATGACGTGTCAAACCTACCAATTGAGTATGAGCTCACAACTGTGACTTTTGGACTACCTTCCAGTCCATATCAAGCTCAACGTGTATTGAAACAACTTGTGACTGATGAAGGAGAGAAATATCCGTTAGCAGCTTCCGTGGTTGACAAGGACATTTATGTCGATGATATTATTACGGGTGGCAAAAATGTCTCGGAGGTCCTGGCATTGCGTAACCAACTGATCTCCTTGCTTGGAGCTGGTGGGTTCAAGCTTCGCAAATGGGCGTCATCAAATCATGATGTCATTGCTGATCTGCCGTCCGAGGAGTGTGAGATGTCTCATTCCTTTGACTCGAGCGAAACCATTAAATTATTGGGTGTCAAATGGTGCCCAGCGGATGATGTCTTCTTTTTCACCGTTTCTCCCGAATCTGAAGTATTAACCAAAAGAAAAGTTTTGAGCATCGTGGCGTCCATTTATGACTTAAATGGATATCTAAGTCCAGTAACAGTCTGGATGAAAGTCTTCATGCAAATGTTGTGGTTGGAAAAGAATCTTTCCTGGGATTCCCCTTTGTCTAAAGACCTTCAAGACAAATGGAATACCTTTTCTTCTCAATTACATCTTCTTAGCAAAATAAAGCTACCTAGATACATTCTAACTGAGAATGTTAAAACTGTGGATCTCCTAGGCTTCGCAGATGCTTCTGGTGCAGCCTATGGGGCCGTTGTGTATCTTCGCGTGTGTGATTCTTCTAATCATGTGACTACCCATTTGGTGAGGGCCAAGACCCGAGTTGCCCCTCTCAAGGTCCAGACCATCAACAGACTAGAGTTATCTGCTGCATTATTACTGGTAAAAGTAATAAAATCCTTGGATTTTATCCATGCCAGGGTGAAAATCAATGAAGTATATTTGTTTTCTGACAGCTATACTGTGTTGTCATGGCTGAAAACTCAACCTTTCCGTTTGAAAATTTATGTGGCCAACCGTGTGGCACAGATCTTAGAATCAACCAAACCAAGTCAATGGAGACATGTATCTACAGAGAAAAATAGTGCCGATCCTGCCAGTAGAGGCCTTCTGCCCTCTCAATTGGTGGATAATAACTTGTGGTTTAAAGGCCCAGCGTTCTTACGTTCAGCTCCTGATTTTTGGCCAAAGCCTCTTGATACTGTGGAACAATGTCTTCCAGAATTGAAACCTAGTGTCAATGTTCTTGTCACCGAAACCAAAGATGACTATCTTGTGAATGTGATTCAAAAATTTTCCTCCTTGGGGAAGCTCAAGCGAGTAATGGCCTATGTGCTTAGGTTCATCCATAACCTTCGGAAACCTACTGAAAGGAATGTCAGTCATCTTTCGGTGGAAGAGATCGAACAATCTATGCTTACCTGTGTAAAGATTTCACAATCTTGGTATCTGTCTGATGACTTGAAAGCAGTGGAGAAGGGGAAATTATGCTCTTCAAATCTACAATCACTATCTCCTATTATCAATTCCATGGGGATACTAGCTGTGGGGGGGAGATTGACTCACGCACCTCTTCCTGAATCAGCCAAGCACCCGATATTGCTCCCGAAGATATCTCATTTAGCAACCTTGATCGTGTGGGATGCCCATGACCGGACCCTACATGGTGGACCAAAAGTGGTTCAGTCTGTTATCCAACGTCAGTGGTGGATAATTGGAGGGAGAAATCTAATTCGTCAGCTGCTCTTCAAGTGTATCTTTTGTTTCAAAATGAAACCCAAAATGCGTCAGCCTGTTATGGCAGACATTCCGATTTCTCGCTATAGTCAAGGACGCCCATTTATCAATGTGGGTATCGACTTCGCAGGACCCTTTACATACAAGACTGGCCCAAGACGGAATTCACCATTAGATAAATGCTATTTCGCCATTTTTGTATGCATGGCCACCAAGTGCCTTCACCTGGAACTTGTAAGTTCCTTGTCTACTCCAGCGTTTTTAGCCTGTTTGGATAGATTTGTTGGACGACGTGGACTACCGACCTGTTTGTTCACTGATAATGGCACAAATTTCCAGGGTGCCGCATCCTATCTCAAGGATGTTCAAACCTTTTTGAAGACTCATAGTGATGAAATTGTGCATCATCTACATTCCAAGGAGATAAAATGGCAATTCATTCCTCCTAGTGCTCCCAACTTCGGAGGATTGTGGGAGGCAGGCGTCAAGTCTGTAAAACATCATTTCCGGCATGTTCTCGAGGGACATAACTGGAACTTTGAAGAACTGAATACGTTCCTGATCAGAATCGAAGGAATTCTCAATTCTCGACCACTCTGCGCTATTTCTTCTAATCCTAACGATGGAGTGGACTATTTATCTCCAGGCCATTTCCTCATTGGATCCCCGCTTTTAGCT
>NW_007497146.1:16568-20152 GCF_000475195.1 Diaphorina citri
TCTAGCAATCCCTTGCAGGTTCGCTCAGTGATTTTACCAAAAATTGCTTCTGACCTCACGTCCAATGTTCCGGCTTCCGTACTTCAAGAGTATGGTCATCTTCAGCTGGCAGACCTATCATACACTGATAAGAAAATTAGTTCACATATTGATATGCTGATTGGTGCTGAACATTACGCTGATCTCATTATTTCTTCTCATCCTATTATCCAAGGAACTCCATCCGCTATTCCCACTAAGCTAGGTTGGCTTCTCATGGGAAAAGTCAGTGAAAACTCCAACTTCACTCCACAGACTCCGTGTACTTCTCTCTTCATATCTGAAATTGAAGACCCGGTGGAAACACAGTTGCAACGTTTCTGGGAAATAGAGGAAGTAAATGAAAATGTTAAAATCAACAATCCTGAAGATTTAGAATGTGAGGAACATTTTTCCAAAACTCATTCAAGAGATGAAACTGGAAGATATATTGTTCACCTTCCATTCAAAACTAATGGACCCCCTAACCTGGGATCAAATCAAGAACTGGCTTTTCAACGTTTGAAAAGTTTGACTAAGAGATTGGATAAAAATCCTAGTGTGAAAACCTTGTACCAAGAGAATTTACAAACCTACTTGGATGCAGGACATATGGTAGTGGCTGAAAAACCTACAGACTATCTACTTGTTCATCATGGTGTCTACAAGGAAACATCTTCTACAACTAAATTGAGAGTTGTTTTTGACCCAAATACCAAGGGTACTAACAATCAAAGTCTCTCTGACTCTCTCATGGTTGGACCCAAACTCCAATCTGACATTGGAGACTTGTTGATTGCTTTCAGGCTGAATGCCATAGCACTGACTAGTGATATACAGTGTATGTACCGTTCTATCTGGCTGGCAAAACCTGATCGTTCGTACCAACATATTCTGTGGCATGACGTGTCAAACCTACCAATTGAGTATGAGCTCACAACTGTGACTTTTGGACTACCTTCCAGTCCATATCAAGCTCAACGTGTATTGAAACAACTTGTGACTGATGAAGGAGAGAAATATCCGTTAGCAGCTTCCGTGGTTGACAAGGACATTTATGTCGATGATATTATTACGGGTGGCAAAAATGTCTCGGAGGTCCTGGCATTGCGTAACCAACTGATCTCCTTGCTTGGAGCTGGTGGGTTCAAGCTTCGCAAATGGGCGTCATCAAATCATGATGTCATTGCTGATCTGCCGTCCGAGGAGTGTGAGATGTCTCATTCCTTTGACTCGAGCGAAACCATTAAATTATTGGGTGTCAAATGGTGCCCAGCGGATGATGTCTTCTTTTTCACCGTTTCTCCCGAATCTGAAGTATTAACCAAAAGAAAAGTTTTGAGCATCGTGGCGTCCATTTATGACTTAAATGGATATCTAAGTCCAGTAACAGTCTGGATGAAAGTCTTCATGCAAATGTTGTGGTTGGAAAAGAATCTTTCCTGGGATTCCCCTTTGTCTAAAGACCTTCAAGACAAATGGAATACCTTTTCTTCTCAATTACATCTTCTTAGCAAAATAAAGCTACCTAGATACATTCTAACTGAGAATGTTAAAACTGTGGATCTCCTAGGCTTCGCAGATGCTTCTGGTGCAGCCTATGGGGCCGTTGTGTATCTTCGCGTGTGTGATTCTTCTAATCATGTGACTACCCATTTGGTGAGGGCCAAGACCCGAGTTGCCCCTCTCAAGGTCCAGACCATCAACAGACTAGAGTTATCTGCTGCATTATTACTGGTAAAAGTAATAAAATCCTTGGATTTTATCCATGCCAGGGTGAAAATCAATGAAGTATATTTGTTTTCTGACAGCTATACTGTGTTGTCATGGCTGAAAACTCAACCTTTCCGTTTGAAAATTTATGTGGCCAACCGTGTGGCACAGATCTTAGAATCAACCAAACCAAGTCAATGGAGACATGTATCTACAGAGAAAAATAGTGCCGATCCTGCCAGTAGAGGCCTTCTGCCCTCTCAATTGGTGGATAATAACTTGTGGTTTAAAGGCCCAGCGTTCTTACGTTCAGCTCCTGATTTTTGGCCAAAGCCTCTTGATACTGTGGAACAATGTCTTCCAGAATTGAAACCTAGTGTCAATGTTCTTGTCACCGAAACCAAAGATGACTATCTTGTGAATGTGATTCAAAAATTTTCCTCCTTGGGGAAGCTCAAGCGAGTAATGGCCTATGTGCTTAGGTTCATCCATAACCTTCGGAAACCTACTGAAAGGAATGTCAGTCATCTTTCGGTGGAAGAGATCGAACAATCTATGCTTACCTGTGTAAAGATTTCACAATCTTGGTATCTGTCTGATGACTTGAAAGCAGTGGAGAAGGGGAAATTATGCTCTTCAAATCTACAATCACTATCTCCTATTATCAATTCCATGGGGATACTAGCTGTGGGGGGGAGATTGACTCACGCACCTCTTCCTGAATCAGCCAAGCACCCGATATTGCTCCCGAAGATATCTCATTTAGCAACCTTGATCGTGTGGGATGCCCATGACCGGACCCTACATGGTGGACCAAAAGTGGTTCAGTCTGTTATCCAACGTCAGTGGTGGATAATTGGAGGGAGAAATCTAATTCGTCAGCTGCTCTTCAAGTGTATCTTTTGTTTCAAAATGAAACCCAAAATGCGTCAGCCTGTTATGGCAGACATTCCGATTTCTCGCTATAGTCAAGGACGCCCATTTATCAATGTGGGTATCGACTTCGCAGGACCCTTTACATACAAGACTGGCCCAAGACGGAATTCACCATTAGATAAATGCTATTTCGCCATTTTTGTATGCATGGCCACCAAGTGCCTTCACCTGGAACTTGTAAGTTCCTTGTCTACTCCAGCGTTTTTAGCCTGTTTGGATAGATTTGTTGGACGACGTGGACTACCGACCTGTTTGTTCACTGATAATGGCACAAATTTCCAGGGTGCCGCATCCTATCTCAAGGATGTTCAAACCTTTTTGAAGACTCATAGTGATGAAATTGTGCATCATCTACATTCCAAGGAGATAAAATGGCAATTCATTCCTCCTAGTGCTCCCAACTTCGGAGGATTGTGGGAGGCAGGCGTCAAGTCTGTAAAACATCATTTCCGGCATGTTCTCGAGGGACATAACTGGAACTTTGAAGAACTGAATACGTTCCTGATCAGAATCGAAGGAATTCTCAATTCTCGACCACTCTGCGCTATTTCTTCTAATCCTAACGATGGAGTGGACTATTTATCTCCAGGCCATTTCCTCATTGGATCCCCGCTTTTAGCTCGACCTGAGCATGATTTTAGTGATCAACCTGTTTCACATCTAAAACGATGGGCTATGATCACCCAAACCACTCAGTCCTTCTGGAGGAGGTGGTCCAAGGATTACCTGAACTCTTTGATCCAACGATCAAAATGGACCAAGTCAAGTGATTCTGTCAACGTTAATGATATTGTCATTATCCAGGGACAAAATTTGCCCACTCAAAAGTGGCCTTTGGGAGTTGTGACAAAGGTTATGCCAGGCGCAGATGGGGTCACTCGGGTGCTGGAGTTACAAACCTCCAAGGGCACCTTGAT
>NW_007497147.1:0-269 GCF_000475195.1 Diaphorina citri
CCAGGAGAGCTTCTTCCGAATGACACAGGTAAGTTTTAACGAGTTTTATTATTATTATTTTTGGGGATGAGAAGACCTCCGCTGGTTCCTTCTATCAAGCCTCTTTTTTGGAATTTCATCCCCACTTATCTGAGAATTTGATCACAAAATTATGTAGGTCTAAGGCTAAAAGTTAGGTCACACACAAAAAGCCCACTCCGAGGTTTAGGTGTAGGGGCAAACAGCCCTAAAGAATGGTTGAGGCTTTTACGAAGGGTTAGGTGGTAGTT
>NW_007497148.1:0-269 GCF_000475195.1 Diaphorina citri
TCCCCCAGGGGGTTGCAAGCCCTAGCTTGAAAACCACTGACTTAGGTGGTAGAGAATGCCCCAGGCATTGTCCTCTCCTAGCAGTCCTAGCTACCTTCTACTCAATGGTCCATTGTTTCTCATTTTACAAAATAAAGGAAATAATGATAAAATTACAACCAAATATTGCCATATGATGAACAGAAAGGCCGCTTTGTGTTTTGTGACAGATGTGGAATGAATTGCATAGTGTGTGCGGATTCTTCTATTATAGATTATCTAAAAAAAAA
>NW_007497149.1:0-269 GCF_000475195.1 Diaphorina citri
TTTTTTTTTTTTTTTTTTTTTTTTTTTCAAAAAGAAAAAAGTCATTGCCTAACTGTTAAGGTTTTAGTGATGGAGGTTTTACTCTCCAATTGGCAACAAGCTACCCGCCATCGCCATCTCAAATTAACCTCACCCAGTCTGAGTAGAGTCCTGAAAAGCCAGCCGCACCTTTTGAAAATTACCTTAAGGCGAACGCCTCTAGCTATTGATTGGTATTTACCGTGTATATTTCTGTCTCTCTAGCTATTGATTGGTATTTACCGTGTATA
>NW_007497150.1:0-269 GCF_000475195.1 Diaphorina citri
AACAAGCACTCTACCTTCTCAAAAAAATGAAAAGCCCTTTCAAACGAAAAAAGTTTGAAACTGTTGAGAAAATAATTGAGAACGGGTTTATGATGGATTATCATAGCAGGCAAGAGAATGGAGCAAGGCAGCAGCGGTTCCTGAATATTATTCCTCGGGGAATAATTAAAATTGGCCTCCAGAGTAATAAATTTCCCACCATTATCTCCATCCCCCTACCGAGGAAAAAATGCTGAGAATGAAAATGAACACAACAAGTATTAGCATAA
>NW_007497151.1:0-269 GCF_000475195.1 Diaphorina citri
GCGGGATTACCCTGTAACCAGAGCGAACGAAAAACTCGCAAACATTCAAAACAAAGTATTAAGAAAAGAAGAGAAAAGATAAAAACCATACGTCATGCATCATAATACTCGTTGCTGTAACTTAAACCCATGGTTTTATATTTCATGTAAAACTACATGGGAAAAAACTTCTTTGGTTTGGTATCTATGGGAAACTACACTGGGGAGCACGAAAAAGGGATCTAGTATGCCATGTGTGATGCCAAGGATTTTTTTAAAGAGCTGTGACA
>NW_007497152.1:0-269 GCF_000475195.1 Diaphorina citri
ATTATCCTACTTCATCAGTTATTCAGGGGTCGAAATTGAGTAGCCTGTTCTTCGCGGTTGTGATAGATGGTGTTGGGGAAGCAATAAATCATGCAAACTATCTTTTATACGCGGATGATTTAAAACTCTTTCATCCAATTAATAGCGAAGCTGACTGTTTACATCTTCAAGAAGATTTTAGCGCCGTTAACACCTGGCTAACACAACATCAGCTAAGTTTCCATCCTGACAAGTGCGAGGTTATGTCCATATCTAGGAATAAGGAACCT
>NW_007497153.1:0-269 GCF_000475195.1 Diaphorina citri
TAATAATAATAAAAAATAAATAAAAAAAATGTGAGAAGGCCCTTAGCTTCACCACTAAATACATACCTATCATATCTTTTGTTAGAGGTTCGATAGAGGTAACTTTTCCCCATCCGTGGCAAAAGCTTCCCCATCCGTGGCACAAGCTCTGCTTATACGGGTGGGTATATATGTATATGAAAAATGTATGTTCTGAGTTTTTTGTCGATGAAATATAAATGGAAACTTATTAAAAAAAAAAAAAAAAAAATTCTAAAAACTGGGGGGGA
>NW_007497154.1:0-269 GCF_000475195.1 Diaphorina citri
ACTCCAAATTTTCGGAGTCTGACCTAGAGTGAAGGAGAAAATAATGCTCGAGGGCCCTGCTCACAGAGGCGATAGGTTGGGAAAGAGGGAGGAAACCCATTCGGTCCCAAAACCTGTTTTTTTGCTACCAATTGGGTCCGGGTTTGAGAGGGTCCAAGTACCAATTGGGTCCCACAATTAAATTGATAGTGACCTGATTGTTTTTCTTCTTTCTATCACAAGCACTATGTTCTTAGAGCTGAATCTTCCTAGTCTAAAACTTTAGAGTG
>NW_007497155.1:0-269 GCF_000475195.1 Diaphorina citri
CCAATATGACGGAGGAGGAAATTAAGGTTCATCCCGTGTACAAGGCGTTTTACTATACGGCCACCAAAGCTGGTAAGTTTAGGCCGGAACCACGACCTAAGTTTTTTTTTAAGTTTGATAGAGAAAAGGGAACTGTAACTGCTTATGTCTTATATTGTCTTATCGTCCGGAAACCGAAGAGAGGAGGATAGGATAGAATAGAATAGAATAGAATATACCTTGTTTATCCTGCCCGAATAGGACTGAAAAGTCCCTTTACCCCAGCAGTC
>NW_007497156.1:0-269 GCF_000475195.1 Diaphorina citri
TTGTTGGTTTTTTTTTTTTTTTTTTTTTTTTTTTTTTACCGGGAAAAGCCAATGACACGTGATTCCCAGGGTGGTCTCTAAAAAAAAAGGTATAAATAAGAGTTGAGGAAACGTAAATGAGTTAAATAATCAAAACACTGTTTTGCGATTTGAACTCAGAAGTGACACGTGAAAATGGAAAACCTCCCTCAAAAATTGGAGTACTCATAATAATAATTACTTTGAAAGGATGTTTTACATAACATTATTACAAAAAAAAAAAAAAAAAT
>NW_007497157.1:0-269 GCF_000475195.1 Diaphorina citri
TTATTATTATTATTATTATACAATTGGATCAAACTTTATTTACAGATACAGATGGTAACAATACAAATACAAAATATAAATACAAAATAAAGTTTGATCAAGGGTGGGGTTAATGCCTAAGGCATTCTCTACCAAACCTAACCTATACGCACCTAAATGCTCAGAACAGGTAGGTACCTTGATATTTATCTACCTGTGTGTTTACTACAGAACAAGTGGAACTTTCAAGTCTATTTTCTGAGCTAACTTTTAGCTCTTTTGTAGTTCTG
>NW_007497158.1:0-269 GCF_000475195.1 Diaphorina citri
TTCCTGGAAAATTAAAACAAAACTTCCCTACGAAGTACAAATCTTGAGTACTAACATACGCATGGTTAACAGCCCAAGTACGTACTGAGTCCAAGCTTAGCAAGTAGGGATACCTATATGTATGCACATTGCACATATGTACCTACTTATCGCTTTCTCAAGTAGGTACACGAGTAGGTTAAGCTATCAAAGTGGACATACATGCAGAAAACATTAATCCCAGCAACATGAACATAATGTTGCACATGAGAAGAAAATGTTAATGTAAA
>NW_007497159.1:0-269 GCF_000475195.1 Diaphorina citri
ACTATACCAGGTAATTATCGAAATTGGATGCGACAACATACCTGCATAGTTTATTGACATCAAATAGAACTGGACTGACAGGGGACGGGCGAAACAAAAATGTTGAGCGCCCTAGGCCCAACTTTTCTTTGAACAAATTTTTGACAGAAGCTACAATTTGAGGAGAATCAGATCAATATATTTCATATGTGTTGCATTCCACTTTTCATAAGTTGTGGAAAACTAAGAATATTTTGATCAGGATTGATTGGTCAGTTACTAAGGTACCT
>NW_007497160.1:0-269 GCF_000475195.1 Diaphorina citri
TTTTTTTTTTTTTTTTTCATCGATGTGTCTGTTCTAAAAAAACAACACTTGATAAATAGGACCCCGAAGATTTTATCTGTTGCAGTCCATTCTCCGAAGGACCATATTGATAATCCAACTATTTATCAGGGAGCACTGATAAATAGTTGGAGCCCTGAGCAGTATCCAAACTCTTGAAATAACGCGCAGCCTATGTAGCTGTTCAAATAAGTCAGCAGCGAAAACAACTTTGCTTGTTGTAAAGCAATTACAGCGATTTCCAAGATAAA
>NW_007497161.1:0-269 GCF_000475195.1 Diaphorina citri
GCAGATAATGCTATTGCTGTTGGGTTGAATTTAGATAATGCGGAACCGTTTAAAACTGAAGTAAAACCTATTAAACAACCACCAGCTCCTTTGATGGAGGAATTTATCGAACTAGTTGGCGAGTGGGATAATCAATCAATTTCTGAGGAAGTTTTTAAGCGAAAGGTAAAAGATTTGTTATCAAGCGAATACCATACTTTTCCAGCGAATAAAGAAACAAAAGATCATTACTATTTCAGTAGAGATATGTTAGGTCAATCAATTTTAAT
>NW_007497162.1:0-269 GCF_000475195.1 Diaphorina citri
ACACAATTTGCCGAGAATAGAACCTGGGATCTCCGGAGTGCGAAATCCACTGGACGGCTGTTTTCTTGTATTAAAATACGTATTTTCCTCTGAGGTCTGAGGCACATTTTTTTACATCCATGCCTATTCAAGAACGGAAAAGTTTGATTCGAAAATTTTCCTTCCCATCTGGGATTTGAACCCAGCACCTCTGAGTTCAATCTTCAAAGTCAGTGCTCTCACGGAGCCACATGGGTGGAATAATTTGGACTTTAAGGATGAAAATTATT
>NW_007497163.1:0-269 GCF_000475195.1 Diaphorina citri
AAAAAAACTCCCATGAGCCATGAAGTAAGCTACTCGCAGGGCACAAAAAAATGGTAGCATTCGTAAAAGTAGCAACACTCATGTCCTCTGCCTCTTATTCGGCAAATTTCAAGTAGGTATTTTGAACTTTATTCAGAGATTCAGACGAGTTTGAAGACAAAAAACTTCTCATGGCTCAGGAGCACAGTATTTGAACCTAAGTACAAAGTATTACTAATCAGTAAGGAAAAGAAGAATGAGTCTTGGGCAAAGAGTTTGAAACTGGTTCT
>NW_007497164.1:0-269 GCF_000475195.1 Diaphorina citri
TTGTTCGGGGCCTCATTAACACATTGACTGCCCAGCATGAAATGGTGGTGTATAACCACAGGCCCGCGATGTCAGCGAAGTATCGTTGACGGGGCCCTCAGGATAAAAGCTTCAACGACATATCGCTGACGGGGCCCTCAGGATAAAAGCTTCAACGACATATCGCTGACGGGGCCTCTCAGGATAAAAGGGTCAACGACATATTGCTGACGGGGCTTCTCAGGACCCAGGCCCGGGCAAATGAACTCCTCCTGTGAACACCCTTGTTC
>NW_007497165.1:0-269 GCF_000475195.1 Diaphorina citri
CATCTTCCTCTAAAGAAAAAGAAGAAGAAGGAATGGGAGGAGAGGAAGAAGAAGAGAAACATACAGAATACCTAAGTATTAAAGGGTTAAAATCGTACTCACTTTGCACAAAACAGAGTGATAGGGAAGACAAGCTTAAAATTATCATGAGGAGAGAGAGAGAGAGAAGAGAGAGAGAGAGAAAGAAATATACAGAGAACGAGAGAGATAGAAGGGGAGAGATACAGAGAATGAGAGAGAGAGAGAAGGAGGGAGAAAGAGAGAGACAT
>NW_007497166.1:0-269 GCF_000475195.1 Diaphorina citri
CGTATCACCAGTTGAAGATTCTTTTAAACCAACAATTACTACTATATCTCCAAAATGCGCATCATTTATATCTTTTTTAGAATTTGCAAACATTCTTAAAATTCGAAAAATTTTTTCTTTTACTTTTTTTGTAGAATTATAAACTAAATCGCCTACTTTTATAAATCCAGAATAAATTCTTATAAATGATAAAGATCCTAAAAATGGATCATGAAAAATTTTAAAAACTAAAGAAACAAATTTGTTACTATTTAAATTAATATTATAAT
>NW_007497167.1:0-269 GCF_000475195.1 Diaphorina citri
ATTTCCAAATTTAAAGATGGTTGGGGAAAGATCACTGCATCTTGTTTTTGTCTGCGAAGATTGCCGTTCTCAAACCACCTGTCTCAGGATTCATCATTGCAGTCTGCTGATATTGTATTGATAAACAGGCAAACAAACTTCTGTAGATTGAAAAATGCACCTCTGAATTTAGTTGCAAATTTTGTTTGATCGTTTGATAGAGTAAACGTCACTGGTATAACTTGTAAAGGTTCTTAGTGACGGGGCTTGAAAATAAATGTGTTGAAGGA
>NW_007497168.1:0-269 GCF_000475195.1 Diaphorina citri
TACAATAAAAGGTTTTTTTTTTGGCTATTTTTAAAAATTTGTACACTTAATTTTTATTATTTATTTTATTTTTTAAATCACGTTCTTTCTGCAATACAAAAAAAATACATCATAATTATGTATAAATAAATAGTCGTACTTATTTTTACTGTCTACTTTTCAAGATGCTGCAAATGGCTGTGTATTCCTTTTGTAATGATTATTTTTTTAATCAAACTCTATATTATTATTTCATAAAGAAAATAATAAAAAATATTACTAGCAATAAT
>NW_007497169.1:0-269 GCF_000475195.1 Diaphorina citri
AGATTGTCTTCTTTTCCTCCTTCATCTAATCCTTCTTCTCCTTCCTCCTCTAATCGCCCTATTTTATTTTCTTCATTTTCCACTTTCTCCTCTTCTTCGTCCTTCTTTCTCTCTGACTATTCCTTCCTTTAGCATTCTTCTCATTCCTTACCTATTTTCATTTGCCTTCTTCTTCTTCTTCTTCTTCTTCTTATCCTCCTTTCTCTTCTCTCACGATTTCTTCCTCTGTCTGTTCTTTTCCTCTTCTTCCACATTTTTTTTTTTTCATT
>NW_007497170.1:0-269 GCF_000475195.1 Diaphorina citri
TTTTGCAAATGCAGTAAAATCTGCACTATACCGTTGCCGTTGTGTAGATGACAGTTCTGTTGGAGAAGTCAAGTGGGGTATTCTGTGTATTTATTACGCCATAATATTACTTGGTTCATCTGTCGGCAGCATGACAACATTTAGATCCTGACGTTTCTATAGCCTTTATAACAGGCATCAGGCAGAACTAACCGTCACCAACTTTACCCTTACATCCTACTCATTCAAATCCTCTACCACGATCCTTGCTCGGCACACGTTTTCACACC
>NW_007497171.1:0-269 GCF_000475195.1 Diaphorina citri
TTTAGCTCCCCTTATTTAAATGTAAAATCATGAATGAATTTCACTTGGTTCATATCGAATCCTAGATCCATATAATTCCTAGTCTGCTTCACAATTGACAAAATATCAAACACAATATTCAAGCTGCTATCATTTGGAAACATATCACGGAATAAGTCATGTACCAATTTGTTCTGATCATTTCTATTGGGTAACAAATGTTTGGTAGATTTCTGTACAGGCGCGTAGCTGGTTACTACACGGTCGTTGCTCATCAGGCTGGTTATAAT
>NW_007497172.1:0-269 GCF_000475195.1 Diaphorina citri
GAAGCAGGGCGATTACCTTGAAACTTACCTACTCAAATAAAAGACCTGTCAGAAAAAAGACCACCCAAAGCCCGAACTCACTTTGTTTTGACTACTTTTGACCCTCCTCACTCCACAAGGGTTAATGCAGAATATAGGTATTTTTGGCTTTATTTACAGACTTTTATTTAGGTATATTGTCATTAGGTTGTTGTTATTATTATTATATGTAGATATTTTAATTATGGTAATATTGTTATTGTTACTTAAATTAATTACTTCCCCCCCCA
>NW_007497173.1:0-269 GCF_000475195.1 Diaphorina citri
AGAGTGTGTGGAAAATGTTCAATTTCTTTATTTAATTTTTGTCGAGGGTGACATGTTTGTTATTACTTTCTATTACATTAATGATTTTGAAGTTGAACAGTTTTGTTTTAGAAAGTTTAAATGTTTCAATGTTTAGCCAAATCTTATGAAAACGACAAATCCAAAAATGGCAAAAATGATAGTCCTAACCTCCGAAATAGAAACGCTACCAGAAGAAGAAAAGGTGAGGAAGAAGAAAAAGAAGACGAAGATGAAAAAGAACAGTACTG
>NW_007497174.1:0-269 GCF_000475195.1 Diaphorina citri
ACAGTTTGCAGGATTCTGAATAATCCAAATCAGGAAACCGCTCTCAAATCTGGCTCTTCAAAAAATGTGTGGATTCTATCAAATATACAAGAGTTCGAATGTCGTCTATATAAGTCGCGGTATGGAAATTTATCTTTACTTCTTTGAGATTTTCAACACACAAGGATAAAGCTACACACACAAATCTTGTCACTTGGCCATCGCTTGTGTTTCATGTGTATGTCCCATGTTATATGTGTATATCCCATGTTTAATATGTGCATATATCC
>NW_007497175.1:0-269 GCF_000475195.1 Diaphorina citri
ATTTGGACCGATTGCAATACTTTCTCATTACCTTGTATAGGTTCCCTATACGTAAGGGTAATAGAAAGTAAAAAAGTGAATTATACTAAGAACTTTATTACTAACAGTTCCGCGAATGAGAAAAAAATCCCCATTTTTTGATTTTTTTTTTTTTTCAATCTAAAAATGATTCATCAATTCATTTTATCGGTTAATAATGCTAATGTACGAGAGTAGATCCAAGAATTTTGGTCAACCTTCAAAACAACTTGTATTACACACGTTGACTA
>NW_007497176.1:0-269 GCF_000475195.1 Diaphorina citri
AGCTTGTTAACTTTGTTTATTATAGGTACAAACGTACAGGGCCTTCAATGAAATTGTAACAATTTTTAATAAATTTGTCCAATTAGTCCGTTAATCTGTTAGACTGATTCGATAAAGAAACTTATAGTCAGCGACCGAAAATTGATCTAGTGCAAAGAGATGAAAAAGTTGGAGAAAGACTCCTAAGAATCAGATTATTTGAAAAACTAAAGCAAAATTTGATCAAAAAGAATCTAAAACCTCAGCTCGGAGCCACCATAGGTGGATAA
>NW_007497177.1:0-269 GCF_000475195.1 Diaphorina citri
ACCAAATTTCAAGTCTCTAGCTCTTACCGTTCTCGAGATATTTTGTTTACAGACAGACAGACACACACACAGACACACTTGGATTTAGGCTCTAAGGACCTCAAAACGTGTTTTGGCACTAAAAACTGACCATCGAAATTTTGACCCGATTACATTACTTTCCTTCCTATAGGATAAGCAAAGTAAAAATGGGTAAGGTAAAACACCTACTCACCGTCTTCGTACCAAAAATCGGCATTTTTTTATTTAAGCGCCAAAAATAAGGAAAC
>NW_007497178.1:0-269 GCF_000475195.1 Diaphorina citri
CTGAAGTTAAGCAACGTTGTGCATAGTTGGTATGTGAGCAGGTGACAGTGTGGGACAACATGTGCTGCTGTCAGTGCTGTCTGTTTCGGGGTAGACTCATTCTCGTGAGGAGTTGATTGAAATCCCAGCGAAAAAGAGAAAAGCCTGATATAACCTCATCGGTGAAAAGGCTGCTTCTCACGTGTCAAAAGAAAGCAGTATTTTATTCATACCTGTCATTCACAAACGAATACATGAGGATGCGATCTTCAACAACCTTCCTGAAGTCT
>NW_007497179.1:0-269 GCF_000475195.1 Diaphorina citri
CACCCTCCCCTCTCCCAACCTATTACTTCACCTTCCTCTACACCTTCGTCCTCTTCACATAATACTTACCTTCCCACAAGTCAAAATACCTTGAATCCTCTTTCATTTCTTCGCAACTTCCCTCCTAGATCCTCTAATATCAAGTTTGATCTTCTACCATGTAGTGCCCAAGAAGTGATTAGGATGGCCTCTTTCTGTCCTAATAAGAATTCTTGTGGGGAGGACTCCATTCCTATGTCACTCCTTAAACAAATTATCCCCTTAATTTC
>NW_007497180.1:0-269 GCF_000475195.1 Diaphorina citri
ATTATTGAAATAGCTCATTTCAATTTTGCATTTTACAACAAAAGGAAATATTTACATTTCGTTCGTCAGGAGTCAGGATTGTTCAATTTGGGAGCGTCACGGTCCCACCTTTGAGAACGAAAATGTACAAAGTTTTCTGTGACTTCATTATTTTATGCCACCTCTTATTATAGTCATATGGCCCGCAGTTCTTACCTTTGGAAGTTTGGACAGTTCTGACCCAGATTGGATGCCATAATAATGATGACAGAATAAAGAGGAGGGAGGGG
>NW_007497181.1:0-269 GCF_000475195.1 Diaphorina citri
TATGGGGACAGACCGACCGACCGACTGACAGACACCGAAGCGAATACAATAGTCCGTCCCTTATACCTTTTTATTACTGTTGTAATAATAAACGAAGGACGGACTAAAAAACACATCTTTTTAACTCCGGGTGAGCTCACGTGACGTGATAGTAGTGTGTTTAATATTCAAGCATTTCTTAAAAATGAAAGTGCATATTATCTAAAAAGAAAATAATAAAGTGTGCTACTTACTGCTAACCTAACCCTGTCTACTCACCCAGGAAAAGT
>NW_007497182.1:0-269 GCF_000475195.1 Diaphorina citri
GTGAGTACATGAGTAGATCATCACAACCAAATGGAATGAAGTAAGTTCTTAAAAAAGGTCGTGGGTTCGATTCCAACCTGAGGCGGATTTTATTCTAAACAGGTGAGGTTCGTTCTAGGAACGGCTGGCTTTCTCTTATTTTGTCCTCTTTTCTTCGATTTCCCTCTTAAGAAGAAAAAAATCTTTTCTCTTAATGTTTGTGCTTTGGAGAAAAAGCATGGGAAAATTGAAAATGTAGGTACTCATGAGGTAATATTAATAATAAAAAA
>NW_007497183.1:0-269 GCF_000475195.1 Diaphorina citri
TTGAATAGACAGCATGTTCATTTTCAAATTGCAATTCTAACATTTAATGAGATCGGTTCTGTTTTTAATTTGGGCCCATGTACCCATGCTTTTTTTTTACACAGAGAGATAGATGAAAGAAAAAGTTCCAGTGAGAGAGATAATTATTAAATGTATACGGAATGATTATCTCTTTATGATTTATTTATCTGTTACCTACATGATCCCCGTTCTGATGGTCTTCACTTGCCATGTCCTGCATTTGGGTCCGACGTCTTACTTCTAATATT
>NW_007497184.1:0-269 GCF_000475195.1 Diaphorina citri
TCCTATCCTGTCTCCCTTCTTTCTTCGCTCTCGGGACGATAAGACCTTAGCGGTTCCAATTCTCTCTATCAAACCTATTTAAAAATAAATAGATAAACCAACCTCAGTGGTGTAGTGGTTAGAGCGGTGGACTCTGGTTCTAAAGGTTGGTGATTCGAGTCCAAGACAGGTCATAAAATTTAGCGTAGTGCATTAACCAGAGAACGACATTTGTGACAAGCATTTATGCTTGTCACAATTAAAATTCCTTTTAATTTTTATTTATTATT
>NW_007497185.1:0-269 GCF_000475195.1 Diaphorina citri
GTGGCGAAGTTTAGATTACGGGGTGGGAAATCTTTTAGAATGGACATTCTATGGATGGATGAAGTTTTGTGAGAGGCACGGAATTGGGGAAATCTGAAGGTAAAACTCGTACAAGATGGATACTGGAACAAACAGGGCCCGTCCCTCCGGGAATTTTTTAGCCGTAGTTTATTCGATCATGGTTAAAGAACACCTTTGTACCTACCTAATTTGTTTAATATTCAGTTTATTATCATTCTCGATTTGATTTTTTGATTTTACTTTCATGT
>NW_007497186.1:0-269 GCF_000475195.1 Diaphorina citri
GGTGTCTGGTTTGTCTCGTCTCGGAAAACACTGATTTGAAGATCGATTCTCACTATAATGCAGGTCGATCTCCAGTCATGCACAGTACGAGAACAATCAAAATATTTTTTATTTTTATTTTACGCTTATTTGTTAATAGTGAAATCTTGAAATAGAGCAGTTGCAGTTGGGTATGTAAAAAGTTGTGAAATATCAAAACTCCGAAAAAGTAACTTTAAAAGGTCGAAAATTCAATTTTCATTTGCCGATCTAATGAAAAAGTTCGAAGA
>NW_007497187.1:0-269 GCF_000475195.1 Diaphorina citri
TTTTATTGCCTTCCATTTCTTTGATATCCATCAAAATTATCAAGAATATTTTCTTGTTACATGAAAATAGAGAAAAAAATTCCCATTTGCTTTTCCCTTCAATAAAGTTATCCAATCAAAAAGGCGCTGAGTTAACTTATACATATGAAATTGAATACAAGGTTCAGACAATTTTCCAGATTATTCAATTTTGTTTTATCGTGTCAACATCAAGAGTTTCAAAAAAGTCTATCGGAAAAAATATCTTTAAACAAAGTGAAATAAATTTC
>NW_007497188.1:0-269 GCF_000475195.1 Diaphorina citri
CTTCAAATGCTGGGCTTCATAAAGAGACATTCAAGAGAGTTCTCGAACGTGGCAGTCCTAAAAGTTCTCTACTTTGCATATGTAAGATCAGTTATGGAGTATGCTTCGCCTGTCTGGTCTCCTCATTATGAGTGCCAAAAAAAGTTACTGGAATCAGTGCAACATCGTTTCCTTCAATTTGTTGCCTATAAAACCAACCAACAAATTTATGATCATAATTATACCGACATTGAAATCAGTCACAATATAAGAAATCTTGAAGCTAGAAG
>NW_007497189.1:0-269 GCF_000475195.1 Diaphorina citri
ACAGCTTAGAATATTGCCTGTTTATCCTGCCAGCAAGTTCAAATTAAGTTGATCCCAAGGGCAAGGAAAACCTAGACCCTTGACAAATGGAGTGTGCCTAAAGGCTTATGATGTGTTCCAATCCACTCGACCCCCAAAAGATCTAATCAGTCTCAGTGTGACATAGGGCTTAAATTTACAGCATTAAGCAGGAAGGAACCGTCCATAAGGGGAATAGCTTTATAGATGGTTCTTTTCTGTTTAATGCTGTCAGATAGCCGATGGCCCTT
>NW_007497190.1:0-269 GCF_000475195.1 Diaphorina citri
CCGCGAACATAATCGCCAAATCCGCGAACATAATCGCCAAATCCGCGAACATAATCGCGAAATCACATAGGTACGGTATAAGGGACGGACTATTGTATTCGCTTCGGTGTCTGTCTGTCAGTCAGTCAGTCCGTCAGTCTGTCCCCATAGAAGGACTTATCCAAACCTGGTCGACACACAAATGAGCTCTAATCTTGAAATTTGTCGCGACGACCTATAAACTCAAAGCGAGAAAGTTTTAGATAACACTTTAGTCGTTATTTTAGGAC
>NW_007497191.1:0-269 GCF_000475195.1 Diaphorina citri
ATTCATGTGATAACTGTAACCAGTACAACGGGTCTATCGTTCCTGAACCAAATCCTGTAAATAGTGATAGTAATCGTAACAATAGCTTAGTTCCTAATGGTAGTCTAGTTCCTGAAAATCGTGTGCCTTGTCAAACTGTGAATAGTGTATGTAATAGCTCAAATAATTTGCAACCAATGTCTCCTAACGCCGAAACCCCTGATTCTATGCATGTAGATAATCTAGTCAATGATGTAGATAAGGAAAATGTTAAACCAATAGACCCTGAT
>NW_007497192.1:0-269 GCF_000475195.1 Diaphorina citri
CTCTTTGCTTTATAGATGGGCTAGGCTTCTACTAGTTCCTTGTTACAGTTTGGTATGGAAGTGGTAACCTACTCCGCAAGCTTGCGTAAGTTACCACTTCAATGCAAAACTGTACAAACAATAAACTCGCCCTACAAGCCTATCTTATCGCAGTACATAACCACAGCCTAATTCCTAGAATATCGAGACTGGTTAGGATATAGGGTTGTCGCTTGGGTATAACAACTTTAATTTCATTACCAGGTACGAATAACTGTATGAATCAAGAC
>NW_007497193.1:0-269 GCF_000475195.1 Diaphorina citri
AACGAAAGGTTTTAGAAATTCCGGAGATAAAATATTTTTCTTCCATTCACAAATCTTTTCCTTGTAATTCATGTCCTCAGAGTTGGTGATGGTAATGTTTTGAGCATAGTCCATAATAGATTTCAGTTCATTATCAAATTCGTCTGAGTGTCCCCTCAACCAATGGAAAGCTTTTTCAGCCTGAACGGTAGAGCCTTTGGATGCAAGCCAAGAAGGAGATTCTGGTGTGAAATAAACAAAAATGATACTGGTCAGTGGAAATAATGCGC
>NW_007497194.1:0-269 GCF_000475195.1 Diaphorina citri
TGTATTTGGAAAAATCCTACAATGCTGCAGTGAGCACCAAAGTTGTGATATAGTAACACAAAGAAAAGACATTTATTAATGACTGGAAGAATCACGAGACTCTTGGTATGTTGGTAAACACAAGGTGTATTCATGTATTGTGTATTTCCTATTCGGGGAACTTTAGGAAACGGAACCCATTCCGATGGCAATCCACCTTGGATTTCCTATGGTTTAGTACAGGCGCCATTTCAGATTCCAAAAGGGAACCGGTTGCGTTTCCTAAAGTT
>NW_007497195.1:0-269 GCF_000475195.1 Diaphorina citri
CCAAGCCAAATACATCCTCAGGACGAGCCAATTTAACATGCCTGGAGACCATCACCCCGGTGTATGGCAGAAAAATAAAAAGATATTACTTTCTATATTCTGCCATCAATGTTCGGCAACAGCTGAAGCTGGTATAACAACCCTGTCACCCTACCAAACCAACATCTTTTCCTCATCTTCCATCAGAGTAAAACGAGCCATTAGCATACAGTAACCGCTTATTGCATGAATATTGCAGCAAGCAGTGATTGCATGAATAAATCAGAAGA
>NW_007497196.1:0-269 GCF_000475195.1 Diaphorina citri
TGTTGGGCATACAGACACCACCGGGTCCAGGCCGAGGACCACCCGGGTATCCTCGGGGTCCCATGTATGGCTGGTTACCCATCATCTGACCATGTGGTGGAGGGGGTTGTGGGTGAGGAGATGGTTGAGAGGAGGGGTGGGTAGGGGGAGAAGGTCTCATTGTTGAGTTGGGAAAGAATCCAGGAGGCATTGGACCACCAGGCATGTCACCAGGGGGCATCTGACCGAGAGGACTTGGTGCAGGACCTGCATTGTGATTGATACCATTC
>NW_007497197.1:0-269 GCF_000475195.1 Diaphorina citri
CGATAAGGTTCGTCCGAAATCGGAGAGAGAAAGAATACAGGATAGGAGAAAGACAGCCTTTCCGCGAACGAACCTTATCTATTTATAATAAAATCCGCCCCATGTGGGAATCGAACCCGCGATATAGCGCCTATAAGGCAGAGACGCTACCCTCCAAGCTGACTAGACTGGCGAACTCTCTTCCATTTCGACCCGCGGCGATAGCACGTTGAATACACCAGTTCCCCACGGATCACTGAAGTTAAGCAACGTTGCGCGTGGTTAGTACC
>NW_007497198.1:0-269 GCF_000475195.1 Diaphorina citri
CAAACATTTTTAACTAGGGAGGGCATTTGCGTGTACCTACCAAGCCTAGCCTAGACCCTGGCTGGAGCATCGAGCCCCCGTCGAGACCACGACCCTCGAACGTAGCCTGGAACCTCCTGCTTTAGTCCGAAGATGCCCAAATCAGAAAATGTCTTTGACTCTTTGATTTTGGTTCAAAATCGGACCAACAACCCACAGGCCAAATTAAGTCTAGTATTTTTTTGCGATGGTCGATGGTTTTGTATACATTTTTGATATCATTCTAACAT
>NW_007497199.1:0-269 GCF_000475195.1 Diaphorina citri
TGTGAGTTTCCAAATAAATATTTCAACAAATGCAAGCATGATAAACAGAATGTACCTCCAGAGCTAGACGAATCTTGTGTTACAGAAATAGGACTTATACAGACCAAAGAATTGAATGAGATTTGTAATACAAAGAATATCAATTATAATGAGGATACAAAAATCAAAACTGAGACATACCTTACTTTACCACGGAGGAACAAAAATTTCATGGGCACTCTGGTTACTATTCCAGATTGGAAGAAACAGCCTTCTGCTGATGTGAACGC
>NW_007497200.1:0-269 GCF_000475195.1 Diaphorina citri
GACGTTAATTATAACAATAATTATTCTTAAACCTGATATGCCGCATTGTTCAATGGTGTGGAATCAAATTCCATAAGAACTAGGAATGCAGTCTCCAAGAAAAGGCCAGAAAACTAAGACTTTTTTAAAGATGGAATTAATAAAAGCTGCAGAAATAGGAACAAAAGATGTGCAATCCTTTCGGTCCTAACGTGACAAAATTATACACCCTAATATGGTTCAAATACTGAAAACCAATCTCAGTAGCAAATTAGGTACCTAGGTCAGAC
>NW_007497201.1:0-269 GCF_000475195.1 Diaphorina citri
TTGTTCCTCATTCTAATTATTGTAATAATCATCCTCCTGTCCATTTTTCCTGTAAACCACACATTTTGTAGAACGATTGGATATAATTGTCTAAATTGTTTTCCTGTCATTAGGCTTTTATTCTCGTACCATGCTTGATATTTTCTTGTAACTGCTCTACCAATTTCAACCATTTTCATTTCAGGGCTTTTTCCCATGTCATAATTTTCTCCATTGTCCAGAGCAAGTCTAGCTATTTCGTCTGCTTTTTCATTACCTGGGATTCCCTG
>NW_007497202.1:0-269 GCF_000475195.1 Diaphorina citri
CTCTCTTCGATTTCGGGACGATAAGACCATAGCAGTTACAGTTCCCTCTGTCAAACCTCTTAAAAAAATAAAAAAAAATCCTAAATATTTTCTATGAACGCCGTCCGTTAACTATGCTATGTGCAACACATGAAAAATAGTGGAGATGTCATCCCTTTTCAATTTTCTCTCTAGCTCTCCAGTTTCTGCGTTATTTCTTTTCTTTTCAGTTTAGATTTCTATTTCTGTTTTTTTTTTTTCTATTTAGATTCAGTTTAAATTCTAAAGTT
>NW_007497203.1:0-269 GCF_000475195.1 Diaphorina citri
TCACTGCAACTTTTTTTCGAGAATTTTGAATCCGCGGTGTTTCACACACTTATCCAACGTTTCTACACCTAGGTACCTACATATTAAAAGAGGTACCTATAGGAATTATAATAAAGTGCTTTGGTTTGTTAGTGAGCTAGGTTAGGTAGTAAGGACCTCATAGGACCATGTGTCCTGGTACTTTTACCACTTCTCTGGAGCTCAGATTTTGGTAAGAAATCTCAACTAATTATAGGAGGTTAATAAATGCTGCATATACCTACTTACCT
>NW_007497204.1:0-269 GCF_000475195.1 Diaphorina citri
ATCCTCTCGGATTGGAATCGGGACAGAAGCTCGAAGAAAGATTCTTCCTCATCACACTGGAAACAGAATTGACAAAGTGAGGCCAAAGTTTTAAAATGTCGTTGCTATTGTAGCGGCCTTAGCTATAGCCGAAAGGTGCTGACAAAATAGAGAAAATATCTCTTCTATCAGCCATACACTAGTTTTAAAACACACAGGACCGCAGAAAATTTTGAGGTTTGCTCCCAAGTATGAGTAGAAAAAAGTGGTAAAAAAAGCACGACTTTTGC
>NW_007497205.1:0-269 GCF_000475195.1 Diaphorina citri
CCTCTACTTACTATGTACCTCTACTTACTATGTACCTCTACTTACATAACCGATCTGAAGATGATAATACTAATAAGATGAAGAACCCAAAACAAAGTTCACATACCTGGAACAGATTAAAAGAAACTTGGGATTAACATTAATAATCTCGGGTACCAATTTGGAATAGAATCTAATGTTGACTTTATGTTGGTCACATCATTGGGGATGGTTTTCAAATATCTGCACTTGCGCAGAAGTCGAATAAACTTTTGAGAAGTCTTAGGCCT
>NW_007497206.1:0-269 GCF_000475195.1 Diaphorina citri
TATTGTACCTCAGTACCACTTTTGCATCTTTTACATCCATGATTCCATGTCTATCATAGAATGAAAAAGTCTGGTTAGAAAATTTCCGCCCTAGCCGGGATTCGAACCCAGCACCTCCTGGTTGAGTCAGTGCTCTTGACTACCTACTCGGCCACAGAGGTTGGTATTATTAGTTTGCTTAGTTTTTCTAAAAAAAAACACTTTAGAAAACTCAGAAGACACTTACCCAGACAAATGCTGAGATCGGCAATGCTTGAGTTATAGTCGCC
>NW_007497207.1:0-269 GCF_000475195.1 Diaphorina citri
TCCGGATTGGATTTTATCCTAAACAAATAAGATTCGTTCTTGGAATGGCTGGCTTTCTCCTACCCTGTCTTCCTATCTTATCTTATCTGTTTGCTTTCGGTATGATAAGACCTTAGCAGTTACAGATGAAATGTAAAAGTACACCAAACTTCCAAATACCTATGCAATAAAATTATGCATGATAGAGGGATGTGACGAATTCAAACCACACAGAGCTGAGAGTATAAAGTTTTATACTCTCCACTCCAACTCTGTTTTTAGCCTTAACT
>NW_007497208.1:0-269 GCF_000475195.1 Diaphorina citri
CGAGAACGAACATTATCCCATCAGGATAAAATCCGCCCCGGGCGGGAATCGGACCCGCGGCCTAGCGCTTACAAGGCAAACGCACTACCAACTAAGCTAACTAGGTTGGCAGTTGAGGCATTCTGGCAGAACTACAAATTTGACGTTATGCAGACACTGACAGGATAGTTGAGAGGCGGTAGTTTTTGTACTGAAATTCTGGCCAGATTCTCGTTCCTTCGTGTGTTACACTTGATCTTTCGTGACCACAAGTTGCAGGAGACTTGGGA
>NW_007497209.1:0-269 GCF_000475195.1 Diaphorina citri
CTAATGATGAAAAATTTGAGGATAAAGATACGAGGAGAGTACAAGTTCTATTAGGGTCCCCAAGTTGGAGACCGCTGAAGTAAAAACATATGAATTTTTATTACTTTTTACAATAGGAATTGACGGCGCAGAGCACATGGCATTGTTTGAGTTGAATTATCCCCCTATTAGTCTGATGTCTGATCCGTAGCAACAGCTACAACTTACAACTAGTCCCCCCTCCAGTCATAACTCATAGGTTAAACTACCGAGCCCTACAGTCACAGATC
>NW_007497210.1:0-269 GCF_000475195.1 Diaphorina citri
ATCCATCAAATGGTTTTAATACACAGGTGTACAGAACTCTCTAGGTAAAAATGCTAACCTTGAACTTGACTCATTACCTGATAACAACTTAACAACCCAACATAACTGGCCAGTCTTCACATAGACTGCTTTTTTCCTTTTCCTGCCACTAATAGCCATTAAATAGGTATTATACCTACCATAATTATTCAGTACCTAATGCTCGTTAAGTAACCTTCCAAATTATCATAGTTCACTGTACGCTGTACGTCTACCTGTAGGTATAACCT
>NW_007497211.1:0-269 GCF_000475195.1 Diaphorina citri
TTTCAGCTAATTTTTTTCTAATAACAATAGATTAAAAAGTTGTTTGTTTTTTTCTTTCCTACATTTCATACATTTACATTTTTTCTCTAGGATGTACTGTAATCCCGTAACGGTCGATCCCGTTTCAAAATGGCGGCTAAAGAAAGGGTTTTTTGAGAATATCTCGTTTTCGGTAATTTTTTTCTAATGATAATGAATAAGGAAGTTGTTTGTATTTCTATTTCCTACATTTTTAACATTTACATTTTTTCTCTAGGATGTACCGTAAT
>NW_007497212.1:0-269 GCF_000475195.1 Diaphorina citri
GCATTCAGACTCGGTATCGTTATAACTTTGTGGCGCTCCGTATCAACAGATGTAGGGAATTGTAACTTTATCATCTGTGTACTTCATTTACTCACTGTAGGGAATTGTAACTTTACCGTCTACATCATTTACTTAATGTAGGGAATTGTAACATTATCTACCTTACTTACATATTATTGTAATGTAGGGAATATCGTATTACTTTTTACTTACTTACCTATTCTGAGCGTCTTATAGACAAGGAAAGTAGAGTTGGTACTTGAGCACTT
>NW_007497213.1:0-269 GCF_000475195.1 Diaphorina citri
CCCCTCCTGAAGTCAGGGTTGGACTTCATTTCAAGGAATTAAAATGCGGGAAAAACTACATAAATATGTAATTGTACCTACAGAAAGAACACAGGACAAGAATGAAACACCCAATAATAATTAGGTGTTTTTATTTATATAGATAGGCTATCTCATTTTACCATTTTGCTTCTGGTCAGTTTCAAATCTTTCTACCTAATATTGCAATGTTTACTTACCTACGATCGTAATATTAAATTACCTTGTAATAGATACGTACCTACTCAGAT
>NW_007497214.1:0-269 GCF_000475195.1 Diaphorina citri
GCCTAAACTATCGATAGCGTTCGATAGTCAAAACTATCGATAGTTATCGATAGTGCTATCGATAGTTCTCCTCCTCTAGTACTGGGTACTTGCTTACTTGCATTGGTTCAAACAGTATGAAAAGAAGGATTATGCTTGTGGCAAAGTTGCAAATTCAGCAATGAAACCCCTTGTTCTTTCCAGAATTTGATTTAAATCATCTACTTAGAGGATTCCCTGGTTTGGTTGTGATAATTTTAATCAATTTTGAGTCAGCATCTGGGCAAGAA
>NW_007497215.1:0-269 GCF_000475195.1 Diaphorina citri
ACCGAAGCGAATACAATAGTCCGTCCACTATACCTTTTATTATTAGTAATAATAAAGGAAGGACGGACTAAAAATCCACGCATGGCATAGAAATAGCTATGAATATTTTCTGATCTCTAGGTGAAATGCCTCTATGGAATACTGATGTCTTTATCGGTGAAATTTCTCATAGCTGAAGGTCCTTACTATCCTAATAGCATAATGTGCCTAGTTAAATACTTTCTGCTATACGTAGTAAGTTACTTATCTAATTCATTACATAATTAGGT
>NW_007497216.1:0-269 GCF_000475195.1 Diaphorina citri
ATAGATCGCGAGCCTAGTTAGCCTGGTTGGTAGCGCGTCTGCCCTGTAAGCATAAGGTCGTCCTTTCTATTCCCGCAAGGGGCGAACTTTATCATGAACAGATAAGGTTCGTTCTTGGAACGGCTGGCTTTTTTCTGTCTTCCTTCTCTCTTCGTTTTCGGGACGATAAGAACTTCACTTCTTACCGACAGTAGCGCTTTTAGTTCCACTTCTTACCGATATGAGCGCTCCGATCAGGTCGCTAGTGACGGGATCTTCACACCTGAGAT
>NW_007497217.1:0-269 GCF_000475195.1 Diaphorina citri
CTGATAGTGAGTGGGTTGTCCGATTTCGGGACAACAACATGTTTCTATCTTTTGCCTGACGAAGATTATACCCTGGGTATCGAAAGCTGATGTTGTTGGTATTGTAGGAATTGTAGTGGTGAAATTAGGCACTACAGTCAGAAAAGGCATTTATTTTATTTAAATTGGGCGCTATATCAAACTGCTACTGAGATAACAATATCTAGTTATCAGGTACCTACTGGCTACGTAATGTTAGATAACCATTGGTTCAGCGAAATCTAAGGCCG
>NW_007497218.1:0-269 GCF_000475195.1 Diaphorina citri
GGAGGAGTAGAAGAAGAAGAAGAAGAAGGAGGAGGAGGAGGAGGAGGAGGAGGAGGAGGAGGAGGAGAAGGACGCAAAATCTGATACCGACAAACATTTTAGTGTTTAGTCTTCAATTTCTCAATTTCGGGAAATTTATCCCCACTTTCATACCCCTAACGTTAAAGTTTTCTAAATAAACAATAAATTGGTCCGTGCGTATTGCCTATCCCAAATATTTACAGTCTTATTTTCCCGATCAAATGAAAGTTATGGGAACAAAACTTTGG
>NW_007497219.1:0-269 GCF_000475195.1 Diaphorina citri
CCAACCCTTTTTATTATCATTATTAAAAAAATGAAAATTTACAGGTATACCTAGGTAGGTACATTGAAGAAGCAATAAAATATAGAAATGAAAACTGTACAAACGTTAAAAAGAAAAAGTAAAAATATAAAAATAGTTTTGATATGTATGAAACTGTAACTGCCAAGATCTTATCGTTCCAGAATCGAAGAGGAGGAGGAGGAGAATAGGAGAGGAGAAAGATGGTCGTTCCGAGAACGAAATTAAAAAAAAAAAAAAAAAAAAAAAAA
>NW_007497220.1:0-269 GCF_000475195.1 Diaphorina citri
GGGTTTGATCGTAGGGCTCGTAGATTCGTATAAGCTTAACCCACCCTTTGAGGCATTTAATACACTTAAGACTCAAAGTGGACTTTTTGTGAATGAGATCGTAGGGCTAAACACACGATAGTGTAAAATGGCGCGACGAGGCAAACAGGCGAACTGTTACAAAACTTCAACATTTGTCTCGGAACAACGGCCTGATGAGCTGGCAGACGGAAACTTTTTATGGACGTAATGGAAAACAAGATTACGATGTCGATTTCAAAATTGCCACT
>NW_007497221.1:0-269 GCF_000475195.1 Diaphorina citri
TATTATTAAATAAAGAAAAAAAATCATTTGTTGTTTTCTTTGTAATAATTGGTGTCTTTAATTGTAATTCCTATTTACATTATTTGATTCTAGGGCCAATGAACCAACCAATTCACTGTGGGTTATTTAAGCAACTTCGAAATTTAAGCTTTTTTTTAGAGGTTTACTAGATGGAACTGTAACTGCTGAGATCTTATCGTCCCGAAAGCGAAGAGAGAAGGAAGACAGGATAGGAGAAAACTAGCCGTTCATAGAACAAACCTTATCCG
>NW_007497222.1:0-269 GCF_000475195.1 Diaphorina citri
CCCAAATTTATAAGAAACACCAGCCCCAATTAAGATTGGGAAAATGTGCCGTAAAAGAAGAAGAGAAAGAGGAATTAGGAGATGAAGTTTTTAAAAGGAGAAGAGTTTGAACAAAAGAATTGTTACCGGGAGAGGGAACAGGGACTACAATAGGGTTAACATAATGTTACAAGAACTTAGTACAAAATATCTGTGTAAGTACATGAGATTCCGATTTGTAATAAACTATACAAAAACTATTTGTACAATGAAAATTCCATACAAGATGT
>NW_007497223.1:0-269 GCF_000475195.1 Diaphorina citri
CTCCGATGTCGGCGAAGGACATGGACGTCACTTTCGTCCTCCTGTACAGGACATGGCCGCATTGTACCTGGAAGAAAGAAATGAGGATATGGGATTGAATTGACGTCATGAATCTTGTAATGAGTAAAAATTCTTTTCAAATTACATTGATCTTAAGGGCAAGATAATGCCTAGACCCTTGACGAATGGAGTGTTCCAATCCACTCGACCCCAAAAGAACAAGGGAAATAATAAGGGAACAACGTTCAACGAGTAGTAGTTTTAAACTG
>NW_007497224.1:0-269 GCF_000475195.1 Diaphorina citri
CGTCTTTCAGGAGGTGCCCACTTCAAAGCACGCCTATCCGAAGGCCAAATCCCGCCTCTACAGTTCGCCCCGACAATCTTTGATGTCCCACACGTGTGCTATTCATATGGGAGGCGATACCAGCAATCATGCCCCTGGCAATCACAAAGGCGGTGAGTTTCCTAGTTAAGAATTCGGCAATGTGAGAGAATTAGACTTACTTTATCATGAACACTCGTTGCTATGTTGAAGTTGAAAGCCCTGAAGAGGTCTATGATAAAGAAGTCTAC
>NW_007497225.1:0-269 GCF_000475195.1 Diaphorina citri
GTTATTTCTGACGTTGTTTTCTTTCAGGATATTCATTGTAGATTGTTTCAAAAGTTCAAGCAACGAGTGAAGAACTTGCTCAACGTCTGGTTATTATTTTTCTTTATTCTTTTCAAATAAGATTCAAGAAAGATCTTTATCCCGTTTTAGGAGTTCACTAAACACAGCACGCTTTGATGGAGTTGAAAATATCTTTTCAATAAAAAGTATTTCACCTTGTTCAGTTAAGGTTGATCAGATTTTAAAAGGATATCTGTTTGGAAAAGAAA
>NW_007497226.1:0-269 GCF_000475195.1 Diaphorina citri
GGATGGGATGGCACAGTTTGATAAAGATGCATTAGAGGTTCTCGTCCCTCGTCCGTCCTATTTGTGTAATCTGCCGAAGATGGAGAAATGTTAAAGCCTTTGTTTAGTGGATGATATAAGTCTTAGTCTATGTTTAGTGTTTAGTGGATGATATACGAGGAGATTGTGAAGTGACGACTTTAAATGTTCG
Source organism: Diaphorina citri (assembly GCF_000475195.1). Lineage (NCBI taxonomy): Eukaryota > Metazoa > Arthropoda > Insecta > Hemiptera > Psyllidae > Diaphorina > Diaphorina citri. The sequence continues at coordinate 191 of NW_007497226.1, forward strand.
TACGTGGGAATGACAAGCTCAGGAATAATTATGGTTCCCTTCTGGCTTCTAAGCATCTTTGGAAAATCGTACAATCCCA
>NW_007497227.1:0-269 GCF_000475195.1 Diaphorina citri
GACTATTGCACTGTTCATGACAGTAAGATTTAGATTGAATTTAGACAAATTGTCTTTGATGACAGTAAGATGTAGAATCTTATCGCCCATCTCATTAGGGACATACTACAGGATATGGGCATGCTACCACACAGACCACATGAGTCTAATGTAGCAGGTGTTTCAGTGCTACGAAATAAAAACGTCAGTGAAGTTTAAATTTATAAACATAATCTTTTTTTACCTAATAGGTACGTTGGTTTGTCTTACGTATTCTTGAGAGTTCATTG
>NW_007497228.1:0-269 GCF_000475195.1 Diaphorina citri
ATTTTTGACTGCTTCAAAAAGTGGTTGGGTGGAAGAGCTCATTTCTGAGAATCCTGCCACGTTAAATAAAACCTAAAAAAAAAAAAGTCTGTGTCCCTCGGAGAAAATGAAAATGAAGAAAACCCTATTTTAAAAAGCTCAGAAAAGTTTGCTCTTTTCAGGACATTAGATTTTGTATTTGCACCATAAGACCTTGTTTCGATTGCTGAAGTAAAGGTACTTTTTTAGTTCCATTCAAGCATTTTTAATCTCACTTTTTTTAATTTGCT
>NW_007497229.1:0-269 GCF_000475195.1 Diaphorina citri
TTTTTTTTTTTTTTTTTTTTTTTACGTCACCCTCATTATTTTACTCAGGCTACCTTCCTTTCCTCCTTCCTTTATCTACCTCTCTCTTACTTACTTACTCTCCGTGCGGATACGGAAAGAAAGTTAAGTCTTTTTACCTCCCTCTTCTGTAAGCATTTGTTTCCCCAATTCTTTGTGGGTACAATATTATTTATTGGGGGGGGAGGGGAGTTCTTATTGGCCTATTAGTAAATACTCAAATAATGCGTAACAAAAAAAAAAAAAAAAAA
>NW_007497230.1:0-269 GCF_000475195.1 Diaphorina citri
GACTGAAATGCCTTTACATATAGGATGGCTAGACACTCTAGTCAGGGATAAAGATTGATTGACAGTTGTCACACAAAAAGTTGATGATTTGAAAAAAAATCTTGTGTGCTACCTAACGCTATAATTCCTACAAAGTCGATGTCAATCTTCGGTCGATTATACTGTAGACATACGAGTACCCTAAGAAACAAAAATGTTACTCTTTTGTGTGCTACCTAACGCTATAATTCCTACAAAGTCGATGTCGATCTTCGTTCGATTGTAGTGTA
>NW_007497231.1:0-269 GCF_000475195.1 Diaphorina citri
TTCAGTACTTTGATGAATTGAGATTTACTTACTCAACGAAATTGCATTAAAACACATTAGCAGACTTGAAATTTTTAATTTGCAAAGGTACAATAATTTCTTTTAGGTTAAACTTTCTGGAGACTAGTGGAGAGCAGAGGGTCGTCCATATGAATGAACATTAAGACCATGCAAAAAGCATGAAATCCAGCTTTGAAAAAGAGCAAAGAAGCCGTGTAAACTTGACTTTTCTTCATTAAAATCATAATCAAAATGAATTGACAAGCATG
>NW_007497232.1:0-269 GCF_000475195.1 Diaphorina citri
GAGCTGATGTTTGTTTAGAATGGGATTGGTGTTTGCTATCTAGGTAGAATTTGTTTGTTGAATTGTTGGTGGCTTGTTCAGGCAGAAAGGATTTTAGACATAGACTACGTATTTTTTACCCATAAAAACTTAGTGTGTAAGCAGTAAGGCTTATCTTATGTTATTGATCAGGGAAACAACATTTATTTTGTACCAATAGGTATTCAAGATGAACCTAAATTATTGTTTCTTTTCAATAAAACCTTAGAAAAATAGAGAATTAAATACCT
>NW_007497233.1:0-269 GCF_000475195.1 Diaphorina citri
GAAATTTTGAAAAATTGGACTGGAAAACCGGGAAAAGTCAGGGAATTTTATTTTTCCATTTTGGTAGACACCCTGTAATATCTTTAGACAGGCATATCTTGAACACAATAGTGAATAGAGGATATGCATTTGGATAAATATTATAGATGAAATCAGATTACTTGTACTGCGCTAACCATTACTTCACTGAGGTCTGAGGTTGGTGAGGTTGTACAACTACGGGTACGGGCGAACATAATAAATAGATCCCTGTTTATCCAGTTTGGATC
>NW_007497234.1:0-269 GCF_000475195.1 Diaphorina citri
TCTCAATCCCTCCTCTTCATGAGAAATGAATTTTCCCCGCTCTCACTCACACTAAAAGCTCCCAGGGCACTGTACTGTCAAGTGTCAGGTATGTTCATGAAAATCGAAAAATTCTTCTCCTTACTCGCCTTTTCCCGTATTCAGACGGGGTCGGCGCTTTCCGTCAGCCTCTCAATCAGTGACCCTGTTTAAAGTCCAACAGCCAGACTAAACTGGTCTACTCCTTGTGTAAAGTTATAACTCCCAGCAAGACTAAGCTTTTATTCTCC
>NW_007497235.1:0-269 GCF_000475195.1 Diaphorina citri
TAGTAGTATAAAATGGGGGATGAAACGTAATCTTAACTTTTTTCCTCATCAAATGCAATAACTTTCAAGCGAGGAATACCTATCTCCGCCAATATTATCTGGATTTTCAGTTCTCTGAGCAGGATTGTGCATTGAGAGAAAAACCTCAGGGTAATGGCAGCAGCCAAAATATTTTTTCCTCCCAACTTTGGAGAGCTAAACGCTTAGGACAGGAAGACTCCAGAAAATTGAAGAAATGCAGAAAGGGAAGAAGGAACTCTGATCTTGAG
>NW_007497236.1:0-269 GCF_000475195.1 Diaphorina citri
TAGACAACATGTTCGAACTCGATAACAACACTCATCTACGAGGACATTCCAAGAAACTCAGAACTCACTGTAGGGTATTCTGATGTGCATGAGTTCTAGCCAGATCGTCCAATATCATTTTCAATTGAACATGGCCAAATATCGATCTATTGAGTCAGTCTTATGACAGATTTTTCAACTTGTAAAATGTTCTCTTCCAAAATAAAATTGACATTATTTGAGATCAAAATTCACCGTGTATGATCTTACACTCACAACCTGCAAAGATC
>NW_007497237.1:0-269 GCF_000475195.1 Diaphorina citri
CCGCGGCCTAGCGCTTACAAGGCAGACACACTACCAACCAAGCTAACTAGGCTGGCTCACCTACTTTTCGACTTTCAGTTAGTTTGTAATTTGCAATTTTGAACCCAATTGTACTAAACTGGGACTTAATTCAATTCAATCTTTATATCCAAGTGCTAGTAAGGCTTATTCATCATCTAATCTGAATCAATCATTCCGTTACATCTTACATTTGCATGTAAGATGAAATCAATCAATTGGTCGGTCCCTTTCACCACAATCAATTGAAT
>NW_007497238.1:0-269 GCF_000475195.1 Diaphorina citri
ACCCGGAGTACTTTTCTTAACAACCACAAAAAAATTCATCAAAATCGGTCGAGCCGTTTTCTCGTGAAAAGAGGACAAAAACGGGTCTATTAGGCCATTTTCAGTTTTCTCGTGAAAAGAGGACAACCAAAGGTCTATTTAGCGTAACAGACAGACATACACACACACATACAGACAGACAGACAGAAAGGCAGACAGAAATTTTTCTAATGTGATTTTTGGAATCGTGGATGCATAAGGAGTAAGAATAACTAAAAATTTCACGATTC
>NW_007497239.1:0-269 GCF_000475195.1 Diaphorina citri
TAGGACAAAGGAGAGACTATGCATACTGAATAGCAAAAGTGAAAACTCCTGTCAATAGTAGAATAAAAATAGAATACATACTTAATAAAAACAAATAGTTTAAACAGGTCAGAGGAGACTTTGGAAAACAAAACATCCCCAAATTGGATCAACAATTAAAGCACACAAAAAACGAGGAAGAAAAGGTAGAAACTTCTGGCTTTGTTTGAAAACATAACCAGTAAACACAACACAATAGTTAAAATAATGAAAATTGTCAGAATTATTCA
>NW_007497240.1:0-269 GCF_000475195.1 Diaphorina citri
TGAGAAACAAGTACCTAATTATAATATGTCTCTCAAGACTGATTTTTTAACCACAATCCCCAGAGGTTAAAATTAGCCAAGGAGATGTTTTTGTATGTAAAATGTTTCTAAAAATAAATAAATTCAAATAAAATATAATCTTGGTATATTTATTTCTGAACTTTACTCCCCATAACTCTAGGTCTAGGCTGAGCAGAAAGAACAATTTTACAATAGTGTTCTAAGTTGTAATGTCACAAAAAGTGATACAACAATATAAATTTATATTT
>NW_007497241.1:0-269 GCF_000475195.1 Diaphorina citri
AACAAAATGGGTACTAAATGATGGGCTTTGGTACAAATTCGCAGCAAAAGTTGTGGTGCTAACTTCACGCACCTCTATAATAGGGGTAAAATGAGGGGAGAAAACTCAGGAAGTGAAAAATGAAAGTTCTGTGTTTGGAAAGGAATGTACAAAAAGTCCTACGAAATTCTCACAGAGGGCGCTGCATGTATCAAAATCATTCGTAAGCATTTTATCAGGTCGGCGCTTTATTTTGCACCAGTTTAGGTACCTAGTTGTCTATTAAAAAA
>NW_007497242.1:0-269 GCF_000475195.1 Diaphorina citri
TAGGACATGAAGGTACTGGAAACAAAAAGACTGAATACTTCAATTTCTAATTCATCTCTAATGTTGAGTAATCCAAATAAATAGTTTTAGAATCCCAAAAAATTTCAAAGTGTTCTACAGGAAGATAAGATGGGACCACAGACCATACCATATTTAATTTACATACATATTAAGTTTAAGCATGCTATACTTATTAGTATGGCACTGGCAAAGCATGTTTATATCATGACTGAAATATGTAATAGCTAATAGGGTGTAACATGTTGTTC
>NW_007497243.1:0-269 GCF_000475195.1 Diaphorina citri
GAGACTCTTGTCAAGCATATGTCCATTGGGGAGATTTCCAAATTTGTCTGTGATAAATCGGTGAGTATTTGTATTTTTGTTTGGTTATTTTGAGTCTTCAGATTTGATTCTGTGCCCAATACCTACTTATTTCTATGTCTTTTTTCTGGAGTGTCTTTGTATACCTGTTTTCCTCTTTATTATTATTATTATTTTTTTTATCTGCATGTGAGAAAGAAAAAGAAATGCACAAAACAAATCTTCTCTAGATTATAAATGAAATATCTCAT
>NW_007497244.1:0-269 GCF_000475195.1 Diaphorina citri
GAATGACCATGTGTCTCTGCAGCGCACCTTGCTGGGTGAATGTCTTGAAACAGATGTTGCACTCAAACGGTCTCTGTCCTGTGTGCGTTAGGATGTGCTGCTTCAGCGTTTGCTTCTGGTTGAACTTGCGGAAGCACGTTTTACACTCAAAGGGGCGATCTTTGACAGTCTTTGTTTTGGCGTTGGGTCGCGCTGGGGCAGGTGGGAGTGGTTGATCCGCTAGGGTTGTGGGAGGCATGGTTGGAGGCGGTGGTAAAGGTGCAGTACTG
>NW_007497245.1:0-269 GCF_000475195.1 Diaphorina citri
AAGTAAGTTAGCAAAACCATTCAAATGACTGAAGCCAAATTTCACCAGACATTTTACCCGGAACGTGGACAAGATATTCGCCGGTCTCACCCTGTAAGAACCAAGGAAATCTTACGGTATACTTACAGCACATCCTGTATAAAACATAAGAAATTCAACATACGAAGCGTTTTATCGACTTAAACTAACACACTTTAAGTACATAGAAAATTTCTATGATTCTATCCCTATCTCCCTCTCTCGCTGATAAGATTATCTAGGAACATTCT
>NW_007497246.1:0-269 GCF_000475195.1 Diaphorina citri
GATATATAGGTCGACTAGGTTTGGATAAGTCCTTCTATGGGGACAGACTGACAGACAGACGACACCGAAGCGAATACATAATAGCCCGTCCCTTATACCTTTTTTTATTACTATCGTAATAATTAGGGAAGGACGGGCTAAAAAAGGGTAGGAGAAGAGGGAGGGATGTGTGAAGGATAAAGGGGTTTGAGGAGAGGGAGGAGTGGGAGAAAGGGATAGGAGAAGGAGGAGAGGAAGGGGTAGGAGAACGAGGAAAAGGAGGGAAATGA
>NW_007497248.1:0-269 GCF_000475195.1 Diaphorina citri
AAAGTAGAAGGTTGTTGCTTTGTTTGGGTTTATGAGTCATTATAGCGGGGTTTTACCCAAGGTATTACACTGAGGCTCGGGCCTATAGTTCCATGCTCATTGTCGACTTCTGAGTACGCTCGAAGATTGTGCGGAGCCGTCTCGGAGCATTCTCAATAAAGGATATTCACTGAATGGATTTTGGTTCTGATTGGACCATTGGGATACCTGTAGAAGCCTTTTCCTGAGCAAATTCTCACACCCATATTTATGAACAAAATGCTGGCTGT
>NW_007497249.1:0-269 GCF_000475195.1 Diaphorina citri
CGTAGGAAATTGACGGATTCTCCCTTTGTATCGTTAATATCTCCGTAAATAATGATTTCTAAGAAAATTCAAGATAATAAGATTAAAGAGAACAAAAAGGGTTACTTTTCTATCAGGAGAGATTCAATGGGTTTCAGTTGAAACTTGAAGAAAAATCGAATTGAAAAAATGGTAGTTTTTAAAGAGATACAAAAAAAATCTTTTTCTCAAGCCTCTGCTTGTGTTTGAGGGAGGGTTTTACCAAAACAGGGAATCTTATCTTTTAGTAA
>NW_007497250.1:0-269 GCF_000475195.1 Diaphorina citri
TATCCCATCAGGATAAAATCCGCTCCGGGCGGGAATCGAACCCGCGGCCTAGCGCTTACAAGGCAGACGCACTACCAAGCTAACTAGGCTGGCGAAAGTGTCTTTAAGATACCGTCTTTGGTTATCTAATTGGCTCTATTTTCAATCTAAATATTGTTAGTGAAAAAGTTAAAAGTCAATCTACCCTGAAATTTTTACCCACGAGTATTACATTGTAAATTCCTAACTGGCGAAAAAGCGTCAATGACGTTAATGGACCTAGTTTACCG
>NW_007497251.1:0-269 GCF_000475195.1 Diaphorina citri
ATCAAAAGAAGAAGATGACCCCCAGCAGCCCCCAACAGCCACTAGAAAAAGGAAAGCAAAATCAATGACAGTGAAGGAGTACCTCAGGGAAAAAATAGAGGCTGAAAAAAAGAGGGTAGAAGCAAAAATTAAAATTGAAGAAAAAAAAATTGCTGTGAAGGAGAGGCAAGTCGATGCCGTCCTCATGCTGGCGAGGGCATTAACATATAAAATCCAGAAGAAATACTACGCCGGGACGAATTCGATAACTTGGCTAGTCACATAACCAG
>NW_007497252.1:0-269 GCF_000475195.1 Diaphorina citri
TTAATGTAGTCATATCGAAAATATGCATGACGGAGTTTAGGTACTAATTTACCTAACCTTTGTAGACTTTGAATAAACAATAGGTGCCATACGTAGGAATAGGATATGAGTTTGTTCGTACCTACATAGATGAATAACCTGCTCATTTACGTACCTACATACAAAGGGGACTTCAATCCAAGTTGTGAAGTAAATAATCCAAACAGTGTTCAACCAAGTAGAAGACTGAGGAAATTATGAAAAACAGAGCAGACAAAACTGCGGGAGTA
>NW_007497253.1:0-269 GCF_000475195.1 Diaphorina citri
TCCTTTTGTTTTGAACGCTTTCGTATTAGGGTCGGAACAAATTTTCTCCTGCCACCATTGACGAAAATGGCGATACTAACGGTAAATTCTAACTTCATCAAGGAAACGTAAAGAATATCGATGTCAATATACCTACACCTGTGAGAAATCAGTAGCTGAAGGCATTGAACGTCATATAACTACTAACTAGGCCTGTTTGCGCCACCCTTTATAATATATGTATATATCAGCTGTGGGGGTTACAACCTGTGAGATCTTAAAATTAAAAT
>NW_007497254.1:0-269 GCF_000475195.1 Diaphorina citri
ACGTCTGTTAAAGATTCTAATAGAAAAGGAAAAATAAATGAAAAACTCGCAACAACTTTGATAAACAGTGTCTACTGATAAGCAGTGGGGGATCGTAACTTTCAAACGAGGGGAACAAAGTCATCCTGGAGACCCTTATACTTCGATTTCCGCACAGAGCAGACTTTATGTTCGTTCTCGGAATGGCTGGCTTCCTTCTATCTTGTACTCCTGCTCTCTTCGATTTCGGGACGATAAGTCCTCAGTTGTTACAGCTCCTTTTTAAATAA
>NW_007497255.1:0-269 GCF_000475195.1 Diaphorina citri
AGTGTTTAGCAATGAAATCACGAGGATAGTTCTTAATATTCCAGCTATTGGAATGCCTTAAAAATTCTGCTTTGCAAAACATTGAGCTAACTGTATTCAAAAGTATTGACTTTTTCATGATCCCGTTTTACAAGCATCTTATATAGAAACTGTTAAAAGAATAGAAACACGTAAAAACACTAACACAAACATATTTTCAAACATCGTGAAATGATATCCTTCTGACAACTCAAAAACGGTTTTCGACATAAAAAACTACTAAGCTCCTA
>NW_007497256.1:0-269 GCF_000475195.1 Diaphorina citri
ACTTGTGCAGAAGTCACGTCTGTGGAATATTGCTACCAAAGGAACTGGCACAAACAAGCAGTGACCAGTATTATTATAGGGTTAGGTTAAATGCAAGAAGGAGTTTTCACAATTAGAGCAGTGATTAGTGGTATTATAGGGTTAGGTTAAACACAAGAAGGAGTTTTCACAATTAGAGCAGTGATTAGTGGTATTATAGGGTTAGGTTAAATACAAAAAGGAGCTTTTCTTTTCCACGGACGTGACTTCTGCATAATTACCCTAACTAC
>NW_007497257.1:0-269 GCF_000475195.1 Diaphorina citri
GAAACAAGACTTGAGTCCCCAGACCTGATCATGAGTGATGAAGAATCATCATGGGTAGGAAGTATACTTTATCTCTTTCACCCAGTTGGTGCTGTCATCAGTGGTTATCTGATGGATCTAATAGGTCGAAAGAAGGTCATGATTATTGTGTGCATCCCTTTCTTCGTAGGTTGGTTGATGTTGTACTATGCCGAGTCTGTATTTTTAATTATGGTGGGAACAATTTTGATGGGTATTGGAATAGGTTTTTGTCAAGGACCAATCATTTC
>NW_007497258.1:0-269 GCF_000475195.1 Diaphorina citri
TATACAAAGGTTATTCGCTCGGTGGTTATACTGGTTATGTAGGTAGGACACAAAGTTAACCGTAAACAATAGACAGAAATTCAGGTCATACCTTTGTTATTTATATCATGGGAGATGTACAATTAGACATGTATTATAGGTGACGGTATTAGATACCTGCAAGGAATTAGTGCATTGGAAAGTTTAATATTTGACGGAATTTTCCAACAAAGCGCTACCCTGGGGGTTTGGCCATGTCAGAACATGAACGATATTGTAGCTGTCAACCC
>NW_007497259.1:0-269 GCF_000475195.1 Diaphorina citri
CACATACCAAATTTGTGGCATCACTATGCAGAATAAAAACTCAACAGGAGTTCTAATTTACCATTTTGAGAAGATACATAAATTACCATGCAAATTCATTAAATCAAATGTAAGTTTATTTCAAGGGTCCAATGTCCTAGGACACATATTCCAACACTCCCCATCACAGTCAGACTGTTGGAAAGCATACAACTGGTCTCAAGATATGAGACATTTACCAGGAGAGTCTCTGGCAAACACTAGGGATCAGGGGAAAAATTAATGGTTTG
>NW_007497260.1:0-269 GCF_000475195.1 Diaphorina citri
AATCATTTGATTACAATTAAAAACAAAAAAAAATATTTTTTTATTGAAAAAATTTAAATTTATGAGTATTTTACTAATAACAGAACTTATTCTTCCTAAAATTTTTTTTTTGCAATTTATTAATATCATTTTCTTATAATTGATGAAAAAGAATGAGAAAAAAATTTCTCCATTTTAGAAAAGAAAGAAGATAATATTTTGCAATACTTATTATTATAAATTTTAATAAATCCTATTTTTTTACAAAAATCATAAGTATTTAAAGAAGA
>NW_007497261.1:0-269 GCF_000475195.1 Diaphorina citri
TTTTATTTAAAAAAAAAAAAAAAAAAAATGGGAAAACTTTGAACTACATCTTTCTGACTCTCCATGAGTTCACGTGACGTGATAGTAGTGTGTTCTTATGTACCTAAATTTAAATTTTAATTCCCTAGATCGATTTCTAATCGATTTCATCCTCCTGATTTATGTTCCAGTCGTCCTACAAAGATCTCAAGTCTGGCAACATGGAGCAAGGTTTCCTCATTCTCGCCTATCTATTTCTCTGTTTCTTCGGTCTTGGCAACATCGCATCC
>NW_007497262.1:0-269 GCF_000475195.1 Diaphorina citri
GATAAAAAAAGTGACCACAGTGGAATATTTTGGATTAGGAAAAATTTCCATTTCACATAAATAAAATACCCCTATAAATTACCCCTTTATAATTGCATAATTTGCAATTACTGCTTCCTGCTTCTAGAAACAACAAATGGGTAAGTATGAGAACTAAACAAGGAAGGTAACGAGGAATTACTTTGGCCTCTGGGGTTTAGTGTTGATTCAGTTCAGAATGTATCAACAGCTTGTCAGTTTGTTTCCCAAAGGGAGCCTCCTTCTTCTTG
>NW_007497263.1:0-269 GCF_000475195.1 Diaphorina citri
AGTGGCCACCTCTGATATAAACAGACACTGAGAGATAGAAATATTCACTAATCTTGATGAAAGGGACAGCAAAATTGACTTCTTCTTCACAGAAGTTCAGGAGCGGTTTGATTGGGTTCGATTGTATGGTTACTCTATGGGTACTTTGTTCTTACCACATGAGATCGACCAGACCGCCCTGTTTGGAGATGGCCCGCTTCACCCGGCTGGCAAACTCGACGGCATTCTCTCCCTGACCTTGAAACATGGGCGGCAAATACCACACATCC
>NW_007497264.1:0-269 GCF_000475195.1 Diaphorina citri
CTTGCTCTAAAGACTTTAAAAAAGGGTTGAGAGACTTGTGAGTTGTAGATAATTATGATTTGTGCTCATGTGTTTGGGATCTGCCATTTGGTCATCTGAAGATGATTCAAACATTTGTGTCGGTCATGACTAGTCACGAGTCCATGACTCATTAAGATACATAGAAAAATAATTTGAAGTAAACCTATATCTTCCCAATTATGTTGACCTTTATTCTGCGCAAGAGCAGAGCCTTTGAAAATCAACATGACAAGTTAACATGGAACAGT
>NW_007497265.1:0-269 GCF_000475195.1 Diaphorina citri
ACGATATCTCGAACTATTTGTTAAATTTTGATGACATTTTGATCCTTTACTTAAGGACTCTGACACATTTTCACTATTAAATACAGTATTATTATTTTAAGGAGGTCTCTTCTTGATCCCTTGTGTGGCGCCTCCATTTTTATTTAGGCCTATTGCATTGCAAATTAAACACATTGAGAACACGGAAGAAGCCCAGAGATATTGATTCTGGACATTAAATATGAGGTTTAGGTTTCAAACCCCCCAATCCTTACCAACACCGTGAGATA
>NW_007497266.1:0-269 GCF_000475195.1 Diaphorina citri
AGATGGGGCTGATGTCTACTTACAAATGTCCTGGGGTAGATGGGGCTGATGTCTACTTACAAATGTCCTGGGGTAGATAGGGCTGATGTCTACTTACAAATGTCCTGGGGTAGATGGGGCTGATGTCTACTTACAAATGTCCTGGGGTAGATGGGGCTGATGTCTACTTACAAATGTCCTGGGGTAGATGGGGCTGATGTCGGAGCCATTCGCGCAGAGCCTTGGCGTCCTTCTTCAGTTGTTCCTCGCTAAGAATGCGGCAGGATCGA
>NW_007497267.1:0-269 GCF_000475195.1 Diaphorina citri
TTAGCTTGGAAAGTAGCTTGCATGCTTTTGAAATGCTTGTTTGCAAGTTTAATTCCCACTGTGGCAAAATTTATCCTACTTAGATAAGGTTTGTTCTTGGAAAGACTATCTCCTTTTTCTCCTCCTCTCTTTGATTCTGCAATGATAATACCTCTGTTATTAGTGTTATTACAGTTCCATCTATCAAACCTTTTTGTACTAAAACTCCTTGACTTCCCATTCCAGACAGTGTAAACGGGCTAAGCCAATATGTGATTACTCATGTAGCT
>NW_007497268.1:0-269 GCF_000475195.1 Diaphorina citri
GAGTTTGTATAGGTTTCTTTATGTTTAAAGGTAATGTTATACTAAGCATGCATTGTTTGCAATAATTTTTCAACAAACATTGGCTTGCAAAGAGCGTTTGTGTGTACACGGAGTTGATCCGGCTGCTGTCGGTTTTTCAGGTAATGTTACATTACCTTGGTGTAACATTACCATGTTACAGCCTCTCTATATTTGATTAATACAAGTTTACTTCTTGACTAGCTTTTAGACTATATTTTATCGGTACTTACAGGGCTTCCAACATTAAT
>NW_007497269.1:0-269 GCF_000475195.1 Diaphorina citri
CGAAATAATGTGAAGGTTAGGTCGAAGTCTTAAAAGATGGACTCAGTAGTAACAAGAAGTGGGCTGTAGGTAATATTAAAGTTATAGATGTCTTCTAATGATATGATTTTATATGAAAGCTCTGTTATTTAACGTAAGGAAAATAGAAATAACACTGAACCTAGATACAACAGTAACTCACAACGAAAAATGAACTCATGTATGATCGATGCAAACCAAGAGATACTTAACAAAAAAACATCACAGCTTACAACACTATGATAATGTAC
>NW_007497270.1:0-269 GCF_000475195.1 Diaphorina citri
TTTTAACATTTAACCTATTTGAGTGATCTGGACAAAAATATTTTGTTCCAAACGCGAAAATCTTGGAGAAATACCTGTTCTACAAACCTCTGAAAATGATCACCCAAACGCATACAACTGCCCACTCTTACGGTGAAATTTCTTCCCAGTAGCCTAGTACCCACGCTTGCGGCTTCCAGTAAAATTTCTTGAGCTCCAAGTGCCCGGAGTTTACTCGCTGTATGATCTATTAAGAGGAAACAAATTGACCTAGAGGGTACCTATTACCT
>NW_007497271.1:0-269 GCF_000475195.1 Diaphorina citri
AAGTTTAGTAAATTCAGACGAAATGAATGTCTACCCATTTGAGAGAACAATGATTTTAAAGCCATTAAATCCCCGGAATGTAAATCTAATGGGGATTGTGATTGTATAGGAATAATGGGAGGGATTTCAAGATGGTAACACCTCCTTACTCCTTTAATGTTAACAAAATAAATTGTATATGAACGAAATAGATTGTACCTATATGTATAAGAATTGGGAAGATCTAACTCACACTGTGTATATCTTTCTCTCTCTCTCTCTCTCTCTCT
>NW_007497272.1:0-269 GCF_000475195.1 Diaphorina citri
ATCGTTAGTCTTAACACAAATTACAGTGGCTTTAGCCTACTCAAAAGAGAGGCAATAAACAGTTTTAGATTTAGTACCAGTATTAGCTACTAAGCAGTTCGGATAACAGAAAGGTATAGCTACATAATCAAGTAACCAATACAGCCTTTGCATTCCCGTGTTGTAAATTGTCGTGACCGTGCGCGGACATTTGAATTGACCTCGATGATTTCATGTTGATAAATCGGTCCATTGACAAACAAAATGAGCAAAGAGAATTCGGAAATTAC
>NW_007497273.1:0-269 GCF_000475195.1 Diaphorina citri
TCTTGATATTTTTTGGAACTCGAAATCATTGTCCCTGGTCCTAAGCTGACAATCTGAGAGGTTTGATAGAGGGAACTGTAACTACTAACGCCTTTACTGTCCCGAAAGCGAAGAAATAAGGAGAACAGGATAAGAGAAAGCCAGCCGTTCCGAGAACGAACCTTACCTGTTTAGGAAAAATCCGCCCCGGACTGGAATGGAACCTGTAACTATTTTTAAGGCTTGAGTAATTGAGTACTGTAGTTCTATACAAAGCGTTCGAAAAGTCT
>NW_007497274.1:0-269 GCF_000475195.1 Diaphorina citri
TAAAGCACCTTTGCAATATAGAACTCCTCCAGACCGATTAGGATTCAAATTAAAAGAATTTAAAATTATAAATGCGTTCCTTTCTGCGAGAAAAATGCCAAAAAGGAGCTTCGAAAAAATTTCGATTTCGGAAATCACGCGCTGTTTGCCTGGCCGTGGAGCAGAGCCTGTCCACGGTGAACAGACACTCGTTCACTTGGACATTCGTTCACCATTGTTGCCAGACTGGATTTTTGCTCAGCGTTTCCGAAAATTTTCAAGCCCTTTGA
>NW_007497275.1:0-269 GCF_000475195.1 Diaphorina citri
GTGCACCCCGAACTCCAAGCACAGAGCCGAAAAAAACCTCGGCACCGCCGGGAATCGAACCCGGACCTCCTTCGCTGTAACAAAAATTCGGAACTGCTGATGATAAATTAACAATACCTACCTTATTTATGTATTTTGTAAAAATGGGATACAATTTTGTAAAGTATAAGAAGTATCAAATTTTATTAATGGTGTAAAATAATTTACGACTACCCCTGGGCCAACGTGTAATCTAATAATCAACAAATCAACACTACATAATTATTATA
>NW_007497276.1:0-269 GCF_000475195.1 Diaphorina citri
TACATATTCAATCAAGTTTTTATTTTGGACTGATTTTGTCAGTCTTTGAATTTTCCTTATGACATCTTTAGACCATTGGCCTAAATCATTATCTACACTCAGATAGGTACTTCAAGTATTATGAAAAATTATGAGATGGACACACACTCTCCTTCTCACTCACTTCCATATTTTATGAACATGTCCTTTTTAACAGGAAGAAGAAAATCTTGCAGCACTATTTTTTACGTCATGGAGAAATTTATCTGGATTTAGCGGAAAATCTAAAA
>NW_007497277.1:0-269 GCF_000475195.1 Diaphorina citri
AACATTCCATTCTATTCCCCAGGGTTGGAGTAGAGCAGGCAGGGAAGTACAAGGTAGTGCTGGACTCAGACTGTTCACACTTCGGCGGGTTCAACCGTCTGGACCCGGGCACTGTATACGAGACCTACCCTGAACTATGGAACAACAGACGAAACTCCATCAAACTCTATCTACCTACCCGCACCGGGTTGATATTAACCACGAGTCCGGTGGAACCAATTTATCCCTAGTGGTGAACCAGTGTTCCCAGTGGCAGCGCGGAAAACCAC
>NW_007497278.1:0-269 GCF_000475195.1 Diaphorina citri
GAGATACGCTATTGCCCACTTGGTCACCTATCTGATGTATACCAACCACGTGCAACGTTGCTTTTAGTGATCAGTTGAGAACTAGTGCATTCAATGTGCTTTCTGAACAGCATTTTCAAGAAAAATTTGCAATAAAGGTATAATAGAAACACACTGCCCTCACGTCACGTGATGAGATTACGAGGGCATTATAACTAACTATAGCTATAGTGATTCGACCATGAAATCATCTACGATTCTACAGTATTACCTATATGGGAGAACTTCGA
>NW_007497279.1:0-269 GCF_000475195.1 Diaphorina citri
CTTCTTTTCTCTCTCTCTCTCTCTCTCTCTCTCTCTCTCTCTCTCTCTTTCTTTCTTCCTTCCTCCCTCGTCTTCTCTCTTTTTATTTTTCTCTTTCACTCTCTCGTCCTTTTCTGTCTCGCTTTTCATCTTTTTTCCCCGTTAATTTATTTCTATTTTTGTTGTGTTTATTTATCCCCCTCTCTCTCTCTCCCTCATTTTTTACCACTTTCCTTCTTTCTTTCTCTCTTCTTCTCCTCACTATAATTCCCCTTTTTTCGTTCTCTCTC
>NW_007497280.1:0-269 GCF_000475195.1 Diaphorina citri
CTAACAATTTTCATACAGTTTGGTTACTTTTAATCAACTTTGTATTGAATTAGTATCTTCTACTTTGGTAGCTACCACCTATAAATTAAATTCCACTCTTTTACTTTTCTTCTTCGTCTTTTATTAAATAATATAATCATTTAGTACGCGATTGTACACAAATGGTAGGTCACTCTCACTCATCACTCGAAAAAATGTTTCAATTTAACAAAATTTCAATTTTATTTTAACTGTAAAAGTGTATCCACACATAGTCGATGGCCGTCGAG
>NW_007497281.1:0-269 GCF_000475195.1 Diaphorina citri
ATGCAATTTAGATAGATCGGAGACGGAGACCCTATTTACTGACCTCCAAGGTGCAAACCCTATACATGTGCACATGTGGAATTCATGTGTTGGTAAAAAACACCTGCTGTATACAAAATTGGTCCCCCGCGAAAATTCCCAGTTCTCATGGCCCCGAATAACTTGACCTATACGTAACGACCCATTATTATTATTATTATTATTATTTTTTTTGGCCCGATAGACTTGACCAATAATATCAACCTATTTTTTTTTTTTTTTTAATGCTA
>NW_007497282.1:0-269 GCF_000475195.1 Diaphorina citri
ATCACTAGTGGTCTGGTGAATTTTAGAATTCAGAAAAAAAGAAGCTTTCTGGTTGTATTGTTGGGCCAAAGGTTATTTTACCAATGCAAAAAAGAAGACCTACTGAGTGGGACCCCAAAGGCGCGACTTGGCCAGAGTTTTCGCTAGAAAAATTCCTTTGTTTTACACATTTTTGGGAAATTAATCAAAATCGGTCACATTGTTCAAGAATTATGGTGAAACAAACAACTGACCGGCAATCAAGTAAGCAAACAAACAACAGACAGACA
>NW_007497283.1:0-269 GCF_000475195.1 Diaphorina citri
CTCGTACTGTCCGTTTGGCCTGTGATCAACCGAGTTCTCCAAGTTACATTGGACTATCTTTATGAATGGGCAGAACAGGAGATGCCAATTACAACCTGTGGTATAACGATATGCATAGGCACAGACCGTGAAATGACATCATTTTTATCTCAGTTTGAACGGACCAGAAACTATCTGTGTCACCTAAAGTTTAGAATTTCTTGTGCTTGTTTGAACTCTACTGCTTCTTCTTCGTCTTCTTCTTCTTCTTCTTCTTCTTCTTCTTCTTC
>NW_007497284.1:0-269 GCF_000475195.1 Diaphorina citri
GATGTTGTTACATGTGTGAGATGGAAGTAGACATGTAGCAAGGTATTGCAGTGAGAGAAGGATGTTGTGCTGCTGGACAGCGAGGACAGCGAGGACAGGACAGGAGAAGGACAACGTACTTGTATACTTACTTGCTTACGCACATACCTACTTGTTCATACTTTCCACGCTTGCTTGCAATTTGCAAAAACAAAAACAATCGAGCAATTAACAAGGTCATTTTTGCATCGAATTTCGGGCATCCTGCCCAATGCATGACTCAGAATACT
>NW_007497285.1:0-269 GCF_000475195.1 Diaphorina citri
CTTCCATACCACTCACCTGTGATTTGCTCGATTTACATTGACTCGTGTCTATCCACCATTTCTTCTGTAACCTGGATAGTTCTCCTGCTTCCAATAACTTCAGGATTTCCATGTTTACGTCATTTCTGAAAGAAAATCATGTTTGAACTTAGCTATCAGTTACGTACGAATGAAAAGTCTGGGAACCATAGTTAAATTATGCTGGGAACAATTTCTGACAAATAAAGGATTCGTCCTGTACTATATTCAACCAATGATCGTGAGACCTT
>NW_007497286.1:0-269 GCF_000475195.1 Diaphorina citri
CAGTACTGTGAATGACTCCGCCTCTGTTGAAAATCGGATCTATCCAAATCGGTTTTTCTGGTAGCCCTTTAGGTCCTGCATCTACCCTCAAGCGTTGTACAGTCGTTCGAGGGACACCCTGTATAGATAAAAACTTCCTCCTGATTTTTCGGTAAACTGCTGGGATAAAACATCAGAAGGTCCCTTTACAATGAAACTGATTTTTCGACCCCCATCAAATATTTGTGAACAGCCCTTTCCTAACCTTATTTGACTACAGCTGAAGCCGC
>NW_007497287.1:0-269 GCF_000475195.1 Diaphorina citri
TAGCATGTGATTTTTAGTAACACGGATTCAAAAACGGATTATTTGTAATTTAGTACCTATCCTTGGGTAAAGCAGTTTAACCCAAGGATAGGTACAAGGATGTTTTTATTTCGAATTACTTCACTGGTATTTGTTCTTTTTCTTATGTGATGCAAAATAGTTTTTTTTTTGCATGCCTTTGTTCCGGGTAAAAATCCGTATTTTTTCACCATTTTGCTAGTTTGTACCGTATATGCCGAAAAAAAAGTTGGCAACCCTATGTAATACTT
>NW_007497288.1:0-269 GCF_000475195.1 Diaphorina citri
CGGAAAATTTCAACTTTACGTGGCCATATTTGATATTTCCTTTTTTATCAAGTGACGTTCTAAAATACGTGCTGCAAACGTAAATATGGTGTAGGGCTTGTTCACACGATCCGTGATTTGCAGAAGAGATTCTTTTGTATGAACGCCTGTAAACTTGTCAAAGTATGCAATATGCAAAGCATTTCGGAATACTCTTTTCATCCTGACTTCTGGGCTTTATTCCATCTAGGTCGCGGGTTCGATTCTCGCCCGGGGCTTATTTTATTCTA
>NW_007497289.1:0-269 GCF_000475195.1 Diaphorina citri
AAATTGTGGAGAAACGAGAACCTGCGTTTTCTATGTAAGATTATATTTGTGTTGAGTGTTGTTGTGAGCGCCACAATACGATGATGTAGTACAAATTTGGCAACCCTGTACTGGGAGACAGTTTTTTTTTTCCTTGAGATCAGACAACGTAGATAGGTATAGCGATAGATAAATAAGATGAAAACAATACATCAAATGAAATGGCTCATCCCTCTCCGGTTGTCTTTTTCCACTTCTCTCTCTCTCTCTCTCCATCATTCTCCTCTCTT
>NW_007497290.1:0-269 GCF_000475195.1 Diaphorina citri
ATTGTTTGTATATTTGGTTCCCAAATTAACTCCATTGTTTACATCCTGCCCTGGTGTTTGTTGAAAATTTCGAAATTTCGACCCATTCTCCTCTGTTAAAATTAGAGTAATGTGGATTAAACCACTTGGAATGTGGTACCCTACATTAGTGATGCAAGTTTTAATGGAATCATGAATAAATTATCTGTCGAATCATTAATGAATTATTTGTTGTATCATGAATGGAATCTTTGTGGTACCTACCAGCAGACCCTTTTCACAACTTTTAC
>NW_007497291.1:0-269 GCF_000475195.1 Diaphorina citri
TATTTCTTGCATCTTGGGATTAAAATAATAAGGCTTCTGACGAATTGGAGTTTCATTAGTCAATCGAATTTTATGTTCTAACAGATGAGTTTTCCCATATCCACTTGGTTCAAGTCTTTTCGCCTCTTCTACTCCTTGATTTAACTGTTCAGACTCTTCAGGAGTTAATGATCGTACGCCTGCACATGCATTTTTAGGTACGGCTGGTATATTCCTTTCAAATTTGTATTTGGTCACTACGTCAGATTCATACCACCATTCTTCTTTAG
>NW_007497292.1:0-269 GCF_000475195.1 Diaphorina citri
CATTGTGGAAGCTGTCTTGTGTCCCATCAGGTAGTTTAGAATAGGCACAATGCTTCCGAATTTGATGCTGGGGCAACATACCAAAATGGACGAGTTCCAGAATGAATTGAATAGAATAGAAAGAAACTAGTTGGAATTAGCGTGTCTTAGATTCCAGAACCACCTGTGGCGCTCACAGCAACACTCAACATTAAATAAAATCTTACATAGAAACCCAGGTTCTCGTTCTAACTGTTGTTGCTCATAACTCTTCCTGAGAATTGAACCCG
>NW_007497293.1:0-269 GCF_000475195.1 Diaphorina citri
AATTTGCTGTGTGTTTTCCTAAACATTATTATCTGATTTGATTAAGTACTTTCTCAAAATTTAAAGATCGAGCTTTCCACATAATTATAGCCCATCCTTATGCCTAAAATTATAATGACTCGGCTGTGTCTATAATCTGGATGAATATTGTACAGACAGGTTTTACTATTCATTTTACATATTGTTCATTGTAAGCTCAAAGCAGTGAGAGAATAAAATTCTTTCCAAGGAAAAACAGCAGACAGACCCCGTTCTAAATTACACTGCAC
>NW_007497294.1:0-269 GCF_000475195.1 Diaphorina citri
TCTCACACGTTTTTTCCTTAAATAATATTCCACGTTGCTCAAAACAGGGGAATCTTTCCGAGAAATAGTCGAACGAACGAAGTGAGAAGTGAGTTCTACGTTTTTATGCGTGTTTCATCGCCGTTTTTATTTCCTAGCAATGAAACAACGGCTACATTAGACGCATGTGGTCTGTGTCGTAGCATGCCCATTAAGTAGTATGTCCCTAATCAGATGGGCGATAAGAGAAACAATACTTCCCATTTAGGTGCTGGGTCAACACGAGAACA
>NW_007497295.1:0-269 GCF_000475195.1 Diaphorina citri
GATTTATCTCGGGATCTAGAAGTTGTAGAAGAAAAAGAAAAATTCCGTTGGTCCTCATTTTTCCTGCTCTATGACTTTTAAAACATCACCCAAGTAAGCACAACTGATCTATTGCAAAATCTACACGTTTACTTCGTTCATTCAATAATATCTCAATTTCCGCCAAAAATTTCCCGCCCCTCCTCGTTCAATAAAGTCTCAAAATTTAAGGAGGAAATCCCTCTTCCTTCCCTCCTCTCTCTTTCCTGTGCTCTCTATTTTTTTTCTCT
>NW_007497296.1:0-269 GCF_000475195.1 Diaphorina citri
ATTGAAGATAAAGCAAGAGCAAGTGGATTAAACAATCTGATTTGTTTAGCAATCCATTTGTCAAGGGTTTAGGCATTGGCTTGCCCTTGGGATCAATTTAATTTGAAGAAACCCATTGGCCAATTTTCATCTACTTGGTTTAACTGAAGGAATTGTGAGCATGAATTTTTGTCATAAATGTTGTTCTCCAATCAAACGCCTTGCTAAGTTATGACATGATTTGAACCTCCAACCTCCAGATCCGAAATCAACCGCACTAACCACTGCAC
>NW_007497297.1:0-269 GCF_000475195.1 Diaphorina citri
AGACGATTTTGTTACAGAGTGCCCTCTATTATGTTAAGGCGGTCTCTTCTTGATCCCTTGTGTGCCGCGTCCATTTTGTTTTATGACTGTTGCACTGTAACTAGTGTGCCATCTATCAAAACTGTTGAAAAAAAAAATCGAAGACTAGTTTCACTAGGTACCTAGGTAGGTAGGTAAGATAAGTATGTAGATACTAGGGTTGCCAGATCATTTTCAGCCCA
The DNA here is from genome assembly GCF_000475195.1 of Diaphorina citri. Lineage (NCBI taxonomy): Eukaryota > Metazoa > Arthropoda > Insecta > Hemiptera > Psyllidae > Diaphorina > Diaphorina citri. The sequence goes on from NW_007497297.1 coordinate 222, forward strand.
AAACGGGACAACCGACCTAAAACGTAAAAAAAAACGGGATTTTGGATG
>NW_007497298.1:0-269 GCF_000475195.1 Diaphorina citri
TTTCTTTGAAACGCCACAGACAATATTTCACAGCTGAGTATCGGTACCCAATATATCCATGTAATATATTATGTACATAGGTTTGAGCATTAGTCACCCTCTGTCCACAATCATCAATCTTATACAGCATCCATTGTGTCCATTTTTAGCTAAATTACTCGCTCTAGCTATTCATTTTGGGGCTAAGTCTAGAATTTCCTGTAGCGATCAACTATTCATTTTGGGGAGAAATAAAGACTTTTTAAAACTAGTGATTCAATGCACTGTAG
>NW_007497299.1:0-269 GCF_000475195.1 Diaphorina citri
AAAGAAGGATATACCTATCACTAACTCATCTATGAAAAAGAAAGAAGGATATATCACTAACTCTATGAAAGAGAAAGAAGGTGAAGGTGAGATAGCTAGAGAGATAAAGCAGGAAAGATGGAAAGAGAAAGAGAGAGAAAGAGGGTAAGAAAGATGGAAAGAGAGAGAGAAAGAGGGTAAGAAAGATGGAAAGAGAATAAGAAAAGATAAACTCTCTGTAAAATAGCAAAGACAACAATTCTCTACATGTTCACATTTTCTCATGTGTT
>NW_007497300.1:0-269 GCF_000475195.1 Diaphorina citri
CAACACGAGTTTTTCGCACAAGGAGGCAATGGCTTGAGGGTCCAGGCTGTAGTTGGACTTAATAATATCTACCTTCCTCGCACCAGTTTGATTCTTCATGTCGTTGAGGAGATTAATAAAGACCTCTGGGTTAATTAATGGTTCACATTCACTAATCAGAGGGATGAGAGCGTCTAGATTGGAAGGGGGGGCAACACATATTTTCTTGTCGACACCGCTGTTATCAGGGGAAGTGCTGCTACCTCGCTTTTTGCCACCTACCGCGCTAG
>NW_007497301.1:0-269 GCF_000475195.1 Diaphorina citri
TTGTACTTTATTCCTCCTGTTTCCTTAGAAGCATTTTGTACTTTACTTCTCCCAAGTACTTACTTGAGTATTTTGTACATTGGGTCATGTATACGACTGTAACCCGATTTTCACTATCCGTTCAGGTGGCACTGCAGTCACAGTACGTTCAACACATTGCTTTCTCCTATCCTGTCCTTCGATTTCGGGGCGATACGACCTTTGGCAATTACAGTTCCCTCTATCAAACTTTTTAAGGCCAGCCTAGTTAGCTTAGTTGGTAGTGCGTC
>NW_007497302.1:0-269 GCF_000475195.1 Diaphorina citri
ATACGTCTTCAAAGACCAAAAGACTAGATCTTCTTTTGAAATGAACGATGTGACGTCAGATATTTTCAACGTCTTGAATACACCTAACACTGTATAAATCACACAACTCTCTTGGATTCCAGAATGATTCTGGTCTATTTGCTTGTTTTACATTTCAAAAGAGATCCAATAGGTTTTTATCCTTTGTAAGATTGTTTTTTAGTCCGTCCTTCCTTTATTATTACTAATAATAAAAGGTATAGTGGACGGACTATTGTATTCGCTTCGGT
>NW_007497303.1:0-269 GCF_000475195.1 Diaphorina citri
AGATTTTTTTTTTTTTTTTTTTTTTTTAGGCTCATTTATTGTACCCTAACATGCCCATCCCGTAGTACATCCCTCATGAGATGAGTGAAAAAGAGACGAAATTGTTTCTACGTAGACTACAATAGAATAACTTGTTCATCCTTGTTCATCTGCTGGAATGAGACTAAAAGGTCCCTGTACTCCAGCAGTCTAAAAAAAACTGACAGCATCTACGTATGAACAGAATTCAACAATTATTCCAACATTGAGTAATAGAGTTAAGGCGTGTC
>NW_007497304.1:0-269 GCF_000475195.1 Diaphorina citri
ATAACCCAACACCTGCTGGATCAGATGGTACCGGTCAGATCCCGTATACCCAGGAACATATGGTACAGGTGAGTGAATACATACGGGACTATGAATACGGGACATCCCATGAAAAATAACCCAACATCTGCGTAGCACATAATCTGCCTTGCAAGCAGGCAAGCACTAAGTCAAGGGTTCGATTCCCGTCGCGCGTCAGGCGAGGTTTATCCTAATAAAGTTCGTTCTCGGAACGACTGTCTTTGTTCTATCCCGTCTTCCTTCTCTCT
>NW_007497305.1:0-269 GCF_000475195.1 Diaphorina citri
ATGCTTTACAAGTAGTCAATGTGTTAGTGGAGATGACAAAATCACCATGTATTAGTGGAGATGACAATTACTTTTTTTGTGTGTTTTGAAGTTTTGTTGTCGATAAATGAAATAGGTTTTGCCGGTAGGGGGTATAACTAGGCATACTGGGCCTCAGTTGCGACCTAATTGCTGTCGCTTTTATTAATAAATATGTAGGAAGCTCAGCTAGGTACCTATACCTATTAATTTACCACCACGTGACAATAATGATAAAATTCACAGTACTG
>NW_007497306.1:0-269 GCF_000475195.1 Diaphorina citri
AAATTAAATAACTAATACTCTTTACTTCCTCGGTTTGCAGATAAGGCCGGAAGCTGCGTACCTATACGACGCAGTATATCTATATGCCAACGCCTTAGTATCTACCATGGAAGCAAACGAATCTACCAGTAATACAACAGCTATCATGCAGAGGTTCTTCCGTACACATTACCACAGTATACTAGGGTAAGTGTCAACTTGAAAAGGGGTACTAGTTTGAAAAAGGTTGGGAACCACTGCTCTTTTGGAATTTATTGTTCTCACCAAAC
>NW_007497308.1:0-269 GCF_000475195.1 Diaphorina citri
CGTGTGGTGTTCACACCAGATTCTTTTTATCTACCTATTTGACATTCTGGAATGGCTGGGGCTGAGAAATGACACGCAGTTGAAAGAACTAGCAGTAGACGAGAGACGCATTCAGAGAGAGCTACAGTCATATCAGTTTTGGATACTAACGTTCACATTGAAGCCTGTCATGATAATGAATCAAAGAATATATGAATGAATTTGACTCACCTGAACGCTTGTTCTACTTGCTGGTCGGAGAACACCGTCGCATGCAAAGGGTGAACCGC
>NW_007497309.1:0-269 GCF_000475195.1 Diaphorina citri
CACGGGAAAAGGCAAAGAAGAATAATAATAATTAATGGTTTATGATTATTTCCTGAAAATTATTATTATTATTAGTATAAACAGTGCTTTATTTTATTTTGAGCAGTAGGAACAATATTACGATAGTGATACAATTAACATTTATTAAAGTGTACCATGTACTTGAAATTTGAAAATTATAATTTTTCTGCTCTATCTCTCCCTACGCAGGAACCTCTGATGGAGGAGTACAGCATTGCGGCGCAAGTATGGAAGCTGAGTTCCTGTGA
>NW_007497310.1:0-269 GCF_000475195.1 Diaphorina citri
AATTTCGTAGTTTTCACGGAATTACATTCCACTTACAGAGTTCGAATCCCGAAAAATCCAAAGAATAATTACCTCACTATTGCTTCAAACTGTCTAATCACTCTTAAAACATTGAGACTATTGAGAGCCATTCCATAGAACACTTTTGACACCTCCATGGTGTAATTACGTTTATCATGAGTTCAATACTAGATACCTATTATGTTATTTTATTGTGTTGTTTTGCTCCTATGCATGAAGGTAGGAGATAAAAGTATTGTCAATTTTTG
>NW_007497311.1:0-269 GCF_000475195.1 Diaphorina citri
CAGTGCATATTGCATACGCGACTAATTTGAAGGGACAAATTGTAGGTTTCTGAAAAAAGTCTATTTTTTCAGCTTTAAAAGCAATTTTGCAATGAAATCACATTTCCTTCAAAAATCACTAGATTTTGACCTCAAATCACTAAATCACTATTTAGTGAAAAATCACTTGTCAGTACATTTTGGCTATACTTATTTTCTCAGTGGTCAGTAGAAGAATTTTAGCCTAAGGTTATGTAATTGGTCTTATTGGGCCCAGTTTTATTGACTTC
>NW_007497312.1:0-269 GCF_000475195.1 Diaphorina citri
ACCTATAACCATTCTATCCCACATTATTAATCAACCTAAAAAAACTCTTGCAGGGCAAATCCCATCCCACGGCTATTTTGGTCTTAGATGGTTCAATCCCAATTGTAAGTACATATATTATGTTATATTATGTTCAGTGGTCTAGTTGTTAGCGTAGTGGACTTCGGATCTGGAGGTTGGTGGTTCGAGTCCAAGTCATAAAATTTAGCGTAGTGCATTAAGCAGGGAACGACATTTGTGACAAGCATTTATGCTCAACGCAATTAAAA
>NW_007497313.1:0-269 GCF_000475195.1 Diaphorina citri
TACAACTGGATACCACAAAGAGCACAATAACAAAGCTACAAGTGGATACTATAAAGAACACAACCAGACCAACTATGATAGTAACAGCAGAGACTACAACGAAGGAAACAACCTAACTAGCAATAACAGTAATAACACAAACAACCAGATCTCCAACAATAGCAACAACACACAGACCAACAACAGTAACAACAACAAAAGCAACCAGGTCAACAACAGCAACAACAAAAATACACAGACCAACAACGAAAGCAGTAGTGCCAAAGAAA
>NW_007497314.1:0-269 GCF_000475195.1 Diaphorina citri
TGCAAAGGTTTTTTGCAATGGGCGTCTTTTTGAAGATTTCCCCCTCTCCAAAAAAAAAAAAATAATAATAGTGTCTTCAGCGCATGTTGCGCTTCAGTTTGGACCAGTGTGAGGGAGCATGAGTGTGTGATAAGAAAGGAGTAGCAATATTAATAATCCGTATAATACCTAACCTCCCCCTCATATAGAGTAGGGGGGAGCCATTCTAACCATCTCCCCCCTAATATGAAGGGGGAGGGAGCCATTTCTATAATTAGCTTATTGAAGAA
>NW_007497315.1:0-269 GCF_000475195.1 Diaphorina citri
TGCTGTGTAGGTACTATATGAAAATTGAATGGCCTTTTGTATAAAAATTTGGTTCTTAAAATTCGATACAATGTACAAGTAAAAGAAAAAAAAATGTACAGAGCGCCTAAATCGAGTACCTACACCTTTCTCTAAATCCTTAAAGAACAAATAAACGTACTCATCAACGCTGTAATTTACTCAGAACTATATACCTATAGTTAGCACAGATGAATGAAGCCATGTGTTCCATTCATAACATCGTAATATTTACTCACATTCACTAGTTT
>NW_007497316.1:0-269 GCF_000475195.1 Diaphorina citri
AATGCTTTGGTTCCCCGTCCCCGTGACACGTTCGCTATCAGGACGAGTAACAGATTTGATGTACTTAACGAAGAGAATAGTGATGAGGTAAGGTCCAACAACCGCAATAATTATAACACTCAGTACCCGCCATTACCTAGCAATGTACCTACCAATCATAGAAATATCACTCGATATGTACCTCCTGCTATTTCCGACATTAGACGTCCTAAAAGAAAGTCTGACAAAGAAATGGACAATCGTGAGACTAATCAGAACAAGAAAAATAG
>NW_007497317.1:0-269 GCF_000475195.1 Diaphorina citri
GAGGGCAGCAACAGACAGAAATGATTTGCTACCCCGACAAGGCATTGCCTTTAGAACCTGATGATAGTGATGATCCTGCCCGAATAGGACCGAAAAATTCTGTGCGTGTAAATAAGTTACCAAAATAGAAACCCCTACAGACGAAAATATTTATTGTAGCTCTGAATGCAATTTATATTTTTAGCACAGAAAAAAAGTAAAAAGCTCTGACCCCATTTTTTTACATTTTCTGCTGAAAAGGAAACTCAGAAGAGAGAGAGAGAGAGAGA
>NW_007497318.1:0-269 GCF_000475195.1 Diaphorina citri
GTTTTCACTTCGCTCGATCATCGCGGATCGCGACGAAAAGGTCGCGAATTTTTTTTCGCGAGTAAATTGAATATTTTTCCCCCGCGGACACCTGATAATAATAATAATCCGGAATATTTCCCAGCTTCAAGTAATATTTTTATGTCACTTCGAACAATCATTTCATTTTTTCAGACATAGGACATTGCAATATTTGACTACATAGTCCTCGCATTTTTTTTTTTTTTTTTTTTTTTTTTTTTTTTTTTTTTTTTGGGTGTGAGAAATGT
>NW_007497319.1:0-269 GCF_000475195.1 Diaphorina citri
GATGCACCGCAACAATAACTTGGCACTTGGCAAGCATTGGACGTATTGGTCACCATGCGATGGTGGTAGGCTGGTAGGTTAGATACTCAGCTACTATACTCAATAGTCTCAATACCTCATTGAATGGCTAAGATGATCGTATGAGTAGACAAACACAATGAATTGTTGAGGAATAGAGAGTAAAACCACCGTCCAGGAAGGTAAAACACATCAGCAATTATACAGGGACGTTATTAGCCCTGAACCAAGTTAGAAACAATCTGGGTGAT
>NW_007497320.1:0-269 GCF_000475195.1 Diaphorina citri
CTTCTCTCTTCGATTTCGGGACGATAAGACCATAGCAGTTACAGTTCCCTCTGTCAAACCTCTTAAAAAAAAAATACTCTTATTTTTCGCTTTTCTTATTTTGAGGTCGAGTAGATTGGAACAGGCACGCTCCATTTGTCAAGGGTCTAGGTTTACCTTGCTCGTGGGATCAATTTAATTTGTAAATGTAGTGTAAATGCAGTTTCTTTGTGTTATTATGTCACAACTTTGGTGCTCACTGCAGCATTGTAGGATTTTCCCAATATCTC
>NW_007497321.1:0-269 GCF_000475195.1 Diaphorina citri
TGATTCTCCTGTTGGCTCACTGAGTCCGTACAGAATGAGATTCCTTCTTCTGACCTGCTTGTCCAGGAACAATATCTTCGATTTTTGCTGTTCACTTTCATTTTTGAAAATAGTGAGCTGTGCAGTCAATTTCTGGGATTGATCTTCTAAAGACTCAATCTTGTTTTTGAGGTTTTCTTCCATGGTTTGCTTTGATGACTTTATTTCATCTAGCTGTTTTATTATGTGGTCTAACTTCTCCTCCATTGTTGAAGCAGTTCTGTTGGAGT
>NW_007497322.1:0-269 GCF_000475195.1 Diaphorina citri
TACGTACGTAATTTAATCGCGTCTATAGGTACCTACTATTGTCGTCCATACTACAAATTTAGTGTACCTACCTAAATGATGCATTATTAATTATTATTTATTACCTATACGTCTATGTTAATCGGGAATATCTTCGTAAATTAAAAATACAATACGTCCTTAGATGAGACTAAATATTATGTAGGTATTAGTACGTACGTAATTTAATCGCGTCTATAGGTACCTACTATTGTCGTCCATACTACAAATTTAGTGTACCTACCTAAATG
>NW_007497323.1:0-269 GCF_000475195.1 Diaphorina citri
GGGGGGAGTGTGGGAGAGTGATAGAGTAAGTGATTGGTGTGTGTGTGTGTGTGTGTGTGTGTGTGGGTGGGTGGTTTTTATCAATGACGGTGTAATAGGTAAGTAGGTACAAATGTTTCCTTTCTAACAATTTAGATCCTTTTTTTACAAAGTGAAAGATAGGTAATGAAGGCATAGTGTAAATTTATTTCAATTTAGATACAATGCTCACCTCTAAGGGCGAGTGGTTAAGAGCCTTATTCTCAACCCCGAGGTGCTGGGTTTGAATC
>NW_007497324.1:0-269 GCF_000475195.1 Diaphorina citri
CCTTTTCCCTGGAAAAAGCCAGCCTGTATAGTTGCAAGCCTGCAAGCCGCAAAGCCATCCTAATAAGTCAGCCTGATGACTTTCTACGACGGGTTGGGTTTCTCCAATCCTGTATTCTCTTCGATTTGATAGGGATTTGATCATTTGATAGAGACTCACAAAGTCTAGGAGCATTCAAGACCTCCCTGGACCCCTGGTGAAATATCTTAAAGGCTCACAGTGAAAGAAAAATTTAGTGGTTGGGTGGAAGAGCTCCTCTAGGAGAACCC
>NW_007497325.1:0-269 GCF_000475195.1 Diaphorina citri
ATGAGCACGTACGGAGCACACCAAAGATTTCTTGTAGGTTAATAAAAATGTAAATGCAGTTTCTTTGTGTTATTATATCACAACTTTGGTACTCACTGCAGCATGGTAGGATTTTCCCAATATCTCAATAATCCTAAAATCCAATGTTTACCTACCATGCTAGCACCGGTCGCTATGCGCATTTATATGTTAGAGCTACTCATTTTCCTCACGAGGCTGAGTGGGCCCCGCAACAGCCAGTCACGGAATCAATCATTTGCATGATACAA
>NW_007497326.1:0-269 GCF_000475195.1 Diaphorina citri
TATTGGAATTCTACTTGTCATTCGACTGTCTAATGGCAATTCAAATATCTTTTCAAATAATCGAACCTTCTTTTGTTGCTTCCTACACCCTTTGTGAACAGAGTGAATGCTAGGTGCTCTATCAGTTAGATTTTGACGTAGGTCTTCTGGGAACAATGAATGTTTTGTATAGTCGTTGCATATGAATTGTGTCCTTTTGAATTATCGGTACAATTGCGTCTTATACGTAGTAAAGTAATATACGTACATACGGAATTACGCATCTGCTA
>NW_007497327.1:0-269 GCF_000475195.1 Diaphorina citri
AGTTTTCAGGTTTTTGTGTGTTTTCTAATCTTGTCTTGACTATCTCAATCGAAGCTTCTTCCTTTCTATTGACAAGAAAAGAGATTCTATAAATTGTAATGAGTTGGATTTTTGTCCGATCGTTCGACATCAACTGGAACCCATATCAAGTAGGAAAGATCAAAGGATTTTGGTGAAATGATAAAAAAGTTTATACTGTGGAAATGTTTTAGTCGACGATCGACTAAACTTTAGAAACTCATCCGTCCATTCAGAGTAGAATACATTGT
>NW_007497328.1:0-269 GCF_000475195.1 Diaphorina citri
GACTTGCTAGTACTTACTCGTATAATTCCCAGATCGCTCTGAAGTTAGAGCTCAATTCTCTGAAAAGTTGTACACTTTATTAAATTTCAAATATGTATCTACATACGTAGGTACATATTTTATGTATAGCAGGTTCCATGCATTACCTACCTATACCTATGTTTCATTTCGACTATCTTACGGGTATGTGAAGGTAGCATACATTTTGTGCTTTTGAATAAGTGAAATGCTCATTTTGATTCGAAACGATGATACAAATTGAGTTATTT
>NW_007497329.1:0-269 GCF_000475195.1 Diaphorina citri
GCTTAACCATGGCCCACCCGTGTCGTTTTGGATCTCTGGCTTCTTCTTCCCTCAAGGTAAAAACTCTGATGAATAGTACGTTACGGGGATTTCATGCCAGTCACTCACTCTCAGACCTGACGGTCTGTCAGACCCACAGACAGTCGGAACATGTGTCCCACAGACAGTCGGAACATGTGTGGTGGGAAAAGCTTCAGACTGTCTGAGAGACCCAACTGTCAGACTGTCTGAGCGTGAGTGGCGGTCATTGAATAACGAAAAAAGATGGG
>NW_007497330.1:0-269 GCF_000475195.1 Diaphorina citri
ACATCCTTGAACTTGTTGGCTAGTCTCCCACGTTGTACAGGCTGTTTTACTATTGTATATTTGTTGTTATTAATAAGTCTCTATAAATTAACTACCAATGGGTCTTTTTAATATACATATTATAATCTATTGGATTCAATTCTTAGGGCATAACCAATTTTTAGTTGTGAACTATTCGGACCAAATTATTTCCAAACTTATCTTGAATCTCAACGAGCTATATTATTTGAATTTCAACTAAATTGTGTAGGTGGAGAGGGAATTTTCAG
>NW_007497331.1:0-269 GCF_000475195.1 Diaphorina citri
TGATCAGAGGAGAACAGGTGGTGTCTGTTTGTGCTTTAAATTATGCTGAACTGTGATGTTAGAGAAATCTTGAACTGCATTGTACACTCTGTACAGTGTAGCCCATGATAAAGTAAGTGTGAGAGTACCATATAAAGAAGAAGGTAATGTGTAAATTGCAGGTACAACTTCTTTAGGAGATCAAGCGATGCACACTAATTTTAGTGTCTTTATTCAATGGGTCCTTTGTTTAGAAAGAAAAAAAAAACTATTTGTTTCCCTATCACAAA
>NW_007497332.1:0-269 GCF_000475195.1 Diaphorina citri
TGGTTAAGACTTTGAGGGTAAAGGTACTTTCTGGTCCTATTTCAGAAAGATGAACCTTTCGGGTCGGCTTAATGCCACCCGCAGAGTGCACCCCGAAATAGCTTCCACTCTTTGGTATACAAAAGTCCCCTCTGAAGCTTACGTGTGGGGACAATGAACAAACAGCCCTAAATGTCAGGTTAATCTTACACGAATCTACGAACTTTGTCACAAAAAAAAAAAAGAGTGAGAATCTCCAAGTTCTCGATCCAACAATTTCATTCGCCCTT
>NW_007497333.1:0-269 GCF_000475195.1 Diaphorina citri
ACGAAAAAACACCAATGGTGTAGATAGGTGGACCGACTAAAAACGCCAACATGGGAAAAGGCGAAGTACCTAGATGATAAATTATGTTATTTACCTATATACTTTCATTATTTTATAAAAGTACCTAGATGATGATGATGATTTTATTTACCTATTACTTTCCTAAAAATGGCGAGGAAAGTATTGTGATAGACAAATTTTTCGACCTTCGTTTTTTGACGGATGTGGACGTTTTATGGTCCAATTGCCCCAAAAAAAGGGTTTCGGCC
>NW_007497334.1:0-269 GCF_000475195.1 Diaphorina citri
TCCGGGGCCCACCAATTATTAGAAAAACACACGTCTTTTACACGGGTATAGCACCGTATAATTAATTAATACCCCTACAAATCCCCGCGGGATATTGCGGGGCAATATTTCACAAAAACAGAGGCAGAAAAGGACAGAGGGATAGGGAGAGAGAGACTAAAACAAAGGTCACAACTTTGGGGATTTTAAAAGCAAACACTGAATGGAACCAACCTCCTACCTGTATTTAAACCTCCTACGTATACAATTTACCGTATTAAAATAAGCTC
>NW_007497335.1:0-269 GCF_000475195.1 Diaphorina citri
TTTCATTTCCTTTTCCTCCGTATACTATAAGGTTTTGTTCTATTTTCGTTTTAAGAAATGACCTGTATGTGTGGTACCTCTCCTGAAAATGGTCTCAGATGGTGGTTATGTAGGGGGCTAGACAAGGCTAGGTTTAAAAAATAGAAGAACATATACAAAAAAGTCGAATTTTTCAAGCCTAGCTTTAGCTCTGTGTACAACTACCATCTCAAGTTTCGTTATCAAGCGAAATTATGGACGATGCATTTGTATTTTGTAGCCCAAATTTA
>NW_007497336.1:0-269 GCF_000475195.1 Diaphorina citri
GTGTACAAACCTGCTATGGACTACTTGCTCTATGACCTTGGACGTAATCTACTCATATCAAAATTTAAGGCAAGTATTGTGTAATCTCCCTTTTCAATTTCACAGGTAGTTTTTCACTAGAAAAACATAGACAAGTGAAAAATATCTCTCAACAATATACTATGATACTTAATATGGTACCAAATTATGTACCTGCATACATGCTTAAGTACTCTTACAAAATACAAATATAGTAGGTTAGTAGGTAACAAAAAAGCCAGTGAGATCAA
>NW_007497337.1:0-269 GCF_000475195.1 Diaphorina citri
CTACATATTTTAACTCCATACAGAAAAGCCCCCTCTGAGGGGCCACGGGGCCACGGCCCCAAAAGATGGGCTAAGGTTCTAGCAATCTAGCAATATATTTCTGCCCACGTTTCATGCTCTTCTTCTTTAGAAATGTTCTGTTCAAAACATCTCTGTCAGATATAAGCAACTCAAGAACACCTTTAAGAAGATGTAAAAATAAGATGCGTTAAAAAACTTGGGTACCTTGCAATAGTTCAAGTGATATAAATTATGTTGAAGAAGAAGAC
>NW_007497338.1:0-269 GCF_000475195.1 Diaphorina citri
TTACCTCGTTTTGAAGTGTGCCTATTCAAGTGATTATTCACTTTATTTGTAAAGAAGTGATCACTCACTTGAAGGGATAAAGTTTGCTGAAGTACCCAAATCTCATATCCTCTACTAAACAAGGCATATTTCATTCCATTTTCACCTATTCTACATTTCTTCTGGTCTTTATGAATGTCCTGTTTTTCCACTGGCCTGGTAATCTAGTTCTAGCTAATTGATACCTATATCATTTCATCAGTTAGGTACCATTAGTGTTCCATCATTTC
>NW_007497339.1:0-269 GCF_000475195.1 Diaphorina citri
CTAAGCTTACACGAAAAGCCCACTCAGGGGCATAGGCCCAGGGACAAACAGCCCTAAAGGGTGGGGTAAGCTTCTACGAAGTAAAGTTCGGTAAGAGGTAGGACTTTCTCGTTAAAACTCCTTCAATTGAGAAAATAAATGTCGAAAAAAAGTCTGGTAAAGGGCTAAAAGCGCCATCTTGGATTTCCAATATGGTTTAGTACAGGCGCTAGCACGCCACCTAGTGGTAAAACTATTTTTCTTTAAAAGAGGGGAAATAAGCTTTAGAA
>NW_007497340.1:0-269 GCF_000475195.1 Diaphorina citri
TGTTATAAATTCGAAAAACTAGAAACTAGAATTTGCTCTGATAGTTACTTACATACAACTAGTAATTAAACTAGAATAATATGTACCTAATAAATTAAGAATAATTTATGCGTAAATTATTAGAAATTATTTTTAATTAAATCAGTTAAGGAGGTCACAGTTTGATCAAAAATCCAAATGCACTGCACTGAAATTTCACTGACAAAAAATATTAGCGCAAAAAACTAAAAATCATTGGTCAACACAGTGAAAATCGCTCAGAAAAAAGC
>NW_007497341.1:0-269 GCF_000475195.1 Diaphorina citri
GACTCGGTTTAGGATAAAATCCGCCTTGACCGGGAATCGAACCCTCCCCTATTTACTATTTAGCTTCTGTATTCGTACCCGGACAGGCTATGATGGAATTCCACATGCACTTCTTTTCGAGCAAAAAAAGTTTTTCCTGTCCCCTCCTTGACGACTTACATCAAATAAATACGAAAAGGCATTAAAATAATAAAAAAAGCAAAAGTTTCTCCATTTGAATTGCAGGTATATTTGCTTATATCTATTCTGTTTACTTGCTTTTTTCCCTG
>NW_007497342.1:0-269 GCF_000475195.1 Diaphorina citri
CACAAAAAGATTGAAATCTTGAAAAGTGTGTCGCGATGGCAACAATTTCGAGAAGCAAAGTTATAAAGTTGTGTTTAATTTAAACATAGTTGACCGGCAGTCGAACGACGAAGAAAAACTATGTTATCGAGGCAGTGTGGACGGTGCAGTCGACGTCAATCGATGCAGATGGACGGCCGGTCGACTATGTATGGACACACCTTAACTGCTAAGGTCTTTAGTGGCGGGGGTTCTGTCCTCTATTACTCTATTCGGTGACAAGATACTCG
>NW_007497343.1:0-269 GCF_000475195.1 Diaphorina citri
AAAAGTACTGAGGGAGGGAGAGAGAGGAGGAGAGAAATACATAGAAAAAGCAGAGATAGATGAAAAAAGTAAAGAGAGAGGGAGGGAGAGAGGAAAAGCGAAAAAGTATAGAGGTAGAGAGAGAAATAGAAAAAGGAGAGAGATAGAAAAAGCAAGAAAGAGAGAGTAATAGAGAAAGCGTGCTTGCTTGTCTTTTCAAATGCTCCATGAGATGTAAGGGAGGGAGGGAGGGAGGGAGGGAGAGAGAGAGAGAGGTAGGGAGAGAGAGA
>NW_007497344.1:0-269 GCF_000475195.1 Diaphorina citri
CTTGAAGGAGGCCTGTCATTCAAGTACCGATCTCTTGACGGAGACCTTCTATCCAAGTACTGATCTGATGGAAGTCTTCTGTCCAAGGAAAGAGCTCTGTCATTCAAGTAATATTCTCTTGAACGAGATCTTCTATCCAAGTACTGCTCTCTTGAAGGAGGCCTGTCATTTAAGTACCGATCTCTTGACGGAGACCTTCTATCCAAGTACTGATCTAATGTTGATGGAGGTCTTCTGTCCAAGGAAAGAGGTCTCTCATTCAAGTACCG
>NW_007497345.1:0-269 GCF_000475195.1 Diaphorina citri
TTTTGACGTACCTAATTCGTAGATATTTTCTTATCCTAATTTTCGCTGAACGCTAAAGTGAGCAAAATAAAATAGAGTCCCGCAAGCGAAATTTTTGCTAGATATTTTCTTATCCTAATTTTAGCTGAACGCTAAAGTGAGCATAATAAATTAGAGCGCCGCAGGCGAAATTTTTGAAAATTTTGGTCCAAAATCTTGAGAAATCCAGTCTCACCAAAAGTAAATTTTTCAGCGCCGCAGGCGATTTTTTTAAACTTTTTGTGTAGCCC
>NW_007497346.1:0-269 GCF_000475195.1 Diaphorina citri
TCGATGGTCAATTTTTAGTGCCAAAACACGTTTTGAGGTCCCTAGAGCCTAAATCCAAAGTTTCAGCCATTGGTCCGTCTGAATGTCTGTCTGTCTGTCTATCTGTAAACAAAATATCTCGAGAACGGTAAGAGCTAGAGACTTGAAATTTGGTATGTTGCTGTCAAATGTGACAAGGATGCGACACAAAACGTTGAGATAGGTGCTACGGTTGGCGCTATTTTGACCGCTTTTGGACAGATTTCGACCGTTTTTTGGTGGTTTTCAGC
>NW_007497347.1:0-269 GCF_000475195.1 Diaphorina citri
CCTTGGATTAGGTTTATTTTATTTATTATTTTTTTCTTTTACTAAAATAAATTTTTCTCATTTAGGTAATAGATTCATTTAGGATTTCCCTTCAAATTAATGCAGTCTCAAATGGTTTAATTCAAATTGACCTCAACATTCTGTTAAATGTTCGAAGAAAAATGACCTTTTTTCCAATAATATACATATTGTACCTATAAAACAATTTGTTGTTTTGTTTTATTTATTTCTTATTGTACCTCTACTGATTTCTCTCTCTCTCTCTCTCT
>NW_007497348.1:0-269 GCF_000475195.1 Diaphorina citri
TTTAATCTCGCGTTTGGGAAGTTTAATTCTTCAAATGTAATTGATGATTGCAGTTGGAATATGTGTATTTCAACAAAAGAAAATACTAAGCTGTGATGGTGAGACCTCGTACATGTAGGTACATATAAGATGATGCCCTGAACCTGATCAGTACACACTCTTAGTGCAGCATTAGACTAATGTGGTCTGTGTCACAACATGTCCAATGGCCATTTGTAGTATGGCCTTCATCAGATGGGCGATAAGAGGCACAATACTTTCCATTTATG
>NW_007497349.1:0-269 GCF_000475195.1 Diaphorina citri
GTGTTTTTTCGTTCGTGTATAACCAGATTATAAGCTCTGGCCCCGACCCCCCTGCTCCTTGTATGTTGAGGTCCGCGTGCCCCTTAATTTAATATTGGGGTTTGCCCACCCAACCGTGTTTTGCAGACTCGCAAAGGTAGAAATACACTATCATCACGTTATGTCACGTCACGTGATAGTAGTGTGGCTGTCCTGAACGAAATTACCAACAATATTAAGGGAAAATTTTGAACTATAGTACTATAACTTTCTGACGCCCCAACGCCCCA
>NW_007497350.1:0-269 GCF_000475195.1 Diaphorina citri
ACCTTATTTGTTTAGGATAAATTTCGCCCCGGGCGCTTGCAAAGGCAGACGCTCTATCCTTCAAGCGAAGTAGGCTGGTTATATCTGTTTGTGAAGGTGCAAACTGAGGCCCTCTCTTTGGCGAATAAATTTGGGTTTCGATGGTGTTGGTGAGCGTTACTTGAGATGCGGCACCTGACGTTTTTAGTAGGTAAACAATAAATTCTGTCCAGTTGTTCTGTGGTGAATATTAATAGAGATATTTTCCATTTCCAGCAAGTGCCTGTTAT
>NW_007497351.1:0-269 GCF_000475195.1 Diaphorina citri
CTTTGGTTCCTAAAATTCACTAAGAATAATTCTCATGTGTCAAGAAGGAGAAAGTCATCAAATTTATATATGTAAATGGACTTTTTTTTAGCTTTCCGCTACGAATACCTACTTGTGATGTGAACGCTTGAACTTTTTTTTAGAAGAAAAAAAAAACTAACTTTCAATGTTGGTTTGTCAATTCTGATGAATACGATCCTGTTGAAGTTTGTCAACAAGGTAGTTAACGAATAATAAATGGGTTAAAATTTGTATCTTAAACCGTAATT
>NW_007497352.1:0-269 GCF_000475195.1 Diaphorina citri
TAAAGAAGAAACAAACAATAGGTAGGAACTTCGATAGTAATCAAGGTCAATTATTTAAGATAGAGTTTGAGGATTATTCACTTGGTATACCTAGGTAGGTAAATACCCGAGATTAATTGGTACCTACCCAAGTACCTATCAATTTCGGTGTTGATTATTTTACCTATTCAAATCGATTGGATTTCGATCTAGACCTTGGTTTGAAATCAGCGTAACTTATAGGTAGGTTCCTACTGCCTATATTCCATTCATTTATAAGGTAGTAGGTA
>NW_007497353.1:0-269 GCF_000475195.1 Diaphorina citri
AAAAGTAATAAACCTTTTTAAATCTCTATAATCGAGAAATCTCAGTGGAATCTATTCGAGAAACTCGATTGAGAAAAGTACAAAACCCTACACATGATTGAGAAAAATATCCAGTTCTCAATTACCCACCTTCGACTGTACCAATAACGTTAACAATGGCCGAGTTATATTTATATCTATGTATTATCTTTTATTGGTATCGTTAAGAACATAAGGGACTGGCCATTATCGTTATTTCTGGCGGACAATATTACTTTTTATCGCATCCC
>NW_007497354.1:0-269 GCF_000475195.1 Diaphorina citri
TAAATAGCTATTATTAATCTGGTATTAAATAAATGCCATTTCATAATATCATGTAAGTGAGGGGGAGAAAAGGGCAAGGGAGGATGAAGAAAAGGTGGAAGGATTGTGCGAATCAAGACTTGATTGAGAAAAATTCAACTGGACATGAGGTACACAATATTCCTGCCTGGAAGAGACTGACAAGAAACGCTGACCTTATTTAAGTAGGAAAAGGCTGGGAAGAAGAAGATTATATCACAACTTTGGTGCTCACTGCAGCATTGTAGGAT
>NW_007497355.1:0-269 GCF_000475195.1 Diaphorina citri
TGTGGAAACATTCAAGGAAGTTTTGGACACTTTTGTTTCCACTTTTTGGATTCTGGCAGACATTGAAAGCGCGGAGAAAATATTATTAACAACTTCGTTTACCCTTTTTGGACTCTGGAGGATATTGAAGGTGCGGACCAATTATTCACGAGATTTTGAAAGCAATTTTCGTTCTTCCATTGAAATCGTCATCTTTGCCGAATACATGCAGCAGTCAAAACCTTGTGCCTGGCAATTATTCCTATTGTTTTTCATGATAATATCATATT
>NW_007497356.1:0-269 GCF_000475195.1 Diaphorina citri
CCTTATCCTATTAAATTATGCTTATTTGGGTGTTTTTCTATTGTTACTTTTACAATATCTCTAACCGTTTAGTCAGTACAGCTGAAAACCGCCGAAAATCGGCCAAAATATCGCCAACCGCAGCACCTATTGTAACCAAAAGTTTTGAGTTACATCCTTGTCACTTTTTTGGACTAAATATCAAATTTCAAGTCTCTAGCTCATACCGTTCCCGAGATAATAATGAATTACGCCCAAAACCGCCAAAAAGTGACAAAATACCGCCAAGC
>NW_007497357.1:0-269 GCF_000475195.1 Diaphorina citri
TAGGCACGTTTGTGTGGTCGTTTAAGTTTAAGGAACAAAACAAAACATCATGTTCTATCCAATAATGTTACATGGTCATTTATCCGACGTCTATTTTGAAAGCCTTGGTCAAGTAATATGGAAGGAGACATAAATTTAATGTAATGTGACATAGCATATTCCCCTGTGCTTTTAAAGTAGGTAGGTCTGGCAGGTAGGTAAGTATCTACCTGATGTGTACCTACAATTAAATATTAAGTTGACAAGTGCGTATGGCCCACAAGGACGAA
>NW_007497358.1:0-269 GCF_000475195.1 Diaphorina citri
CAGTACTGTACCAGGACCAGACAAAGTCCTGACATTAGGGCCGATATGTGTGTTAGACCACCAGATAAAAGGACATCGGAAATTCGATTCAGTTTGCTCAGGGTTCAGAGAACTGGCAAAGAGTCCTTCAACATTAACTGAACTGAATCAATCACAAAGGATGCTTTTGATTTTCTCTAATAAAATTCAAGATTCAAGGAACATAATTTTATTATCCCTATGAGTTATCGGCCAAAATGTCCATATGCACATCATTTAATGATGACTCA
>NW_007497359.1:0-269 GCF_000475195.1 Diaphorina citri
TTTTCATTAATTTATTTTATTTAATAAATTCTAAGAAAAAAGAAAAAGCCGATATAATTCCTTAGAACAGAAGAAAAATTTGATGAATTCTCAGAACAAAAGAAGAATAACCTGATAAATTCTAAGAATTTTGCCCTGACTTTTGGCTTTGGTTTGAGCCTTAACCATAACACACTTCTTCCGTTAATTTCCGTTTTTTTTTCTTCTTCTTCTTCTTCTTCTTCTTCTTCTTCTTCTTCTTCTTCTTCTTCTTCTTCTTCTTCTTCTTC
>NW_007497360.1:0-269 GCF_000475195.1 Diaphorina citri
AAGATTCACAGGTATGTTTAAAGGTATAGGTACCTAGAGTACCATCATAAAAAAAAAACATCAAAAATTCTCACACTTTACCGTAGAACTTTTCAATAGAAATTTTAGTAGGTTATTCCTTGGCCATAAACTCCTAAAAACAATGAGCTAATACTGAAAACATTCTCGAAAAAGACAATGCAAATAAAGTGGTTATCGGGTAAAACATAATAATATTGTAGACTCAGACCTATTGTCTGTTGAAACCTCAACAAGGTTTTACAAGGTAG
>NW_007497361.1:0-269 GCF_000475195.1 Diaphorina citri
TAATGTGTAAGTAGTAGTAGGTGGTTTGACTGATTTTTACTATTATTACTAAGCAATAATAGTAAAAAAGTATCTAAGGGAAAGAGTTTTCTTTAAAATGTTTGGAAAAAAGGCAAAGAAAAATAATAAACCCCACCCGTGCCTTGCCACATTGGGTTTATCATACTTTTCATTAAATTAAAGAACGAACAATTGACAAGCAAAAAGAACTAACTATTTATTGTACCTACATTTAATACTTATACTTATTTTTTGCTTTATCAATTGTG
>NW_007497362.1:0-269 GCF_000475195.1 Diaphorina citri
ATTTATAAGGTTTCTCGCCCGTATGTTTTCGAATATGAAATTGCATGGCGTCACCTCTATATGTGTGGTAGTCACAGGAAAAGCACACAAACTTGAAATTACCATCAGGTCTATGAGGAAAGTTACAAAATTTACAGTGTCTGAGCAATTCGAATTCGGCAATGTAAGTTAGACAATGTTGGCATTGGTATTCTGAAAAATCAAAATTCAGATTGCATAATACTTACATCAATGGGAGGATACATATGTGAAAAAGGACTTCTTTTTTT
>NW_007497363.1:0-269 GCF_000475195.1 Diaphorina citri
TCTTTGTACAGCCATGCTCTAAGTAGAATTTTACAGTAAGCCTAGCTATCTTTGTACAGCCATGCTCTAAGTAGAATTTTACAGTCAGCCTAGCTATCTTTGTACAGCCATGCTCCAAGTAGAATTTTACAGTCAGCCTAGCTATCTTTGTACAGCCATGCTCTAAGTAGAATTTACAGTAAGCCTAGCTATCTTTGTACAGCCATGCTCTAAGTAGAATTTTACAGTAAGCCTAGCTATCTTTGTACAGCCATGCTCTAAGTAGAATT
>NW_007497364.1:0-269 GCF_000475195.1 Diaphorina citri
CTAGTCAGTTCTATGCTAAAGTGACTTTGAGTAGCGGAGGACATGAGTGGTGTATTTGGCATGACGATTATGAGGTAATATTTTTTGAACTTTGTATCCTTTGGATTCTCTATAATTTTTCTTACAAAGATATTTTTTTTACTTCTTTCTTTGGAATTCCTACCTTCTACGACTCTAAACCAAACGAATTCAGTCCTCGAGAGGATCCCTTGGATTCGGATTTTCAAAAGACTTTCTTTTTTTTTTTTTTTAATGAATCCGGAATCGAT
>NW_007497365.1:0-269 GCF_000475195.1 Diaphorina citri
AGGATTAACTTAGTCAGCCATGGATAGCATGTTGAAAACAACAGTCTCCAATTATTCAATAAAATTAAGCAGTGTTCAGTTCATGGTTGGTATCCAGATGGATGACAATCACATGTTACTGGTCTTTCCCTGCCCCACTCCAGCTGACCGTAGTCTCACCTACCACCAAATCGAGGTGAAACCCTTGTCACAAAAAACATTATCTGAATGGCTGGCTTTCTCCTATCCCATCCTCCTTCTCTCTTCAATTTCGGGACGCTAGGACCTTA
>NW_007497366.1:0-269 GCF_000475195.1 Diaphorina citri
GATTTCCCGAAAACGCGATTTTGCTACATTTGCCCTTCTTGCTGCGCGCCCCTCAATTATAAGGGGTCCACCGTTTTAGTTCCTAGCATAGGTACTCGAAGATTGTTTGGGCATAATCTCCCAGAATCCAGAATGCTCAGATGAGGTAACGACCGCTGCATAGTCTCCTAGAAAGCTCTTAACGAATGCTTGTAAGTTGAGGTGGCAGAGCCAATACAGTCAGTGAACGCAATCCAAACAAGATAGGTACCTAGATATTATTTAGCTCG
>NW_007497367.1:0-269 GCF_000475195.1 Diaphorina citri
AAATACATATCTCCTCGCCCCCGAGATTGTATGAATGTGATTTATATCAGCAGAAGAAACACGGTGTCAGTTCCATGAAGAATAGGGGGTATATTTCTTGCCTGTGTGTTAGAGTGCGTGCATTAGGCATACTTTGTTATAATCTTGCCTCCAATGTCTTTAATATATGAGGCCTCATTTCTCATGTGTTCTGAAATGAGTACGATACACTTCATCATAAAGGATATAGGTTTAGTAGATTGATCATCAAATACACATGTAGGGTACAG
>NW_007497368.1:0-269 GCF_000475195.1 Diaphorina citri
CAAAACCCGAAAACTACTGACCGAATCTCTGATCAACATAAATTTGAATATAGAAAGTAAACCAAAGCTACTATAGGGGAAAAAAAACTGACAAATTCGATTAATCAAGTGAAAGTCCCAGCACTTTTGACATGCTACTTAGAACCATTAGTAAAAAATGTAAAACACATGATGTTCATGAGAGGCGTACAGGTTGTCCGAAGGTTAACCAAATGGAAAGGTCAAAGTGAAATTATACCTGGTCCAATTGGGAGCATAATTGAGAATAC
>NW_007497369.1:0-269 GCF_000475195.1 Diaphorina citri
TGTCTTTTTTGTCTTTACCTCTTCTTCTCCTTCTTATCCCACTATATTGGTTTTTTGTTCCTCTATTTTTGTCCTCCTTCTCTTTCTTTTCCTGTCCGTCATTCTAATTTTTCCCCTGGTTCGTATTCCTCGTTTTTTTCTCTTCCTTCTCCTCTTCATCCTCTTTCTCTGCTTCCTGATTCTCTTTTCTCTCGTCTTTTCCACCTCCTTCTCACCTTCTTTGCTTCCTCCTCCGTCGCATCGTGTGAGTTTAGTCAAGGATAATGTTC
>NW_007497370.1:0-269 GCF_000475195.1 Diaphorina citri
CATACCTCGGCTGGGATCGAACCCACGCCCTCCTGTTTACCAGGCGAGCGCCTTGACCACTACACCACCGAGGCAGGAAAAGAAATGGGTCTTTCAGTCGATGAATGTATACCTAGGTGGGTATTTCTCATATAATACCTTTTCAATTTGAGACGAAGGAAACACAATAAAGAAAACAGGACCCAAAAATCATTACCTATAACATCTGTACCTATTAGGACCTATACTTCCTACAACATTTTGGTATGTAATTGTAATAAATATGTAGG
>NW_007497371.1:0-269 GCF_000475195.1 Diaphorina citri
TCTCTGTTTTTTTTTTTTTCTTCTTTTTCTTCTTCTTCTTCCTCTTCTTCTCCTCTTCCTTCTCCTTCTTCTTCTCCTTCTTCTTCTTCTCCTCCTTCTTCATCTTCTTCTCCTCCTTCTTCTCCTTCCTCTTCCTCCTCCTCTTATTCGTCTTTGTTTTCTCCTATTTCCTTGCGTTATACAACTTTTTCTTGGTCTTCTTTTTCCGTCTCCGTCCTCTTCTTCTTCTCTCCCATTTCTGGTCTCCAGATACTTTTCTTTCTCAGCGC
>NW_007497372.1:0-269 GCF_000475195.1 Diaphorina citri
CACCATTTCCACGAATCAGTCACAAGAAGTTAGAATTAATAGATAGAAAAGTAGACGAAACTACGAAAAAATAAAGAAAGAGGACGGAGGGGAAGAAGAAAAAGAAGAAGAAGAGAAAAGAGAAGAAGAAGGATAAAGGAGAAGGAAAGAAGGGGGCCAGAACTCGATCAATAATGGGGAAGGACTTGAATATCTACTTTTGTTATGAAAAGGAATCGTCTCGAATCATAGGAAGAGAAAGATAATTATGGGTCAAGACGTCATCATTA
>NW_007497373.1:0-269 GCF_000475195.1 Diaphorina citri
TGTCAACACTGAGGTAGATTTGGAGAGATTTAAAAATAGGATACAATCATGTTGATGTGAAATGATAGGAAGTGATGTGGTTTTGAGAATATTGTAAACAGGTAGAGTCTTTATCTTATTGGATCAGATCAAATGATTTATCTTGCAATAATAATAACTGCCTCGGTGGTGTAGTGGTCAAGGCGCTCGCCTGCCTGGTAAACAGGAGGGCGTGGGTTCAATCCCAGCCGAGGTATGGAATTTTATCCTCAATATAATTTGAGAATTTG
>NW_007497374.1:0-269 GCF_000475195.1 Diaphorina citri
AATAATAATAATAATAGTGCTTATTTATACTGCTCGCATAGGACTGAAAAGTCCCTTTACTTCAGCAGTAGGCTACTATACTATTATTGTGGTCAAATTCTCAAATTATACTGAGGATAAAATTCCATACCTCGGCTGGGATTGAACCCAGCCCTGCTGTTTACCAGGCGAGCGCCTTGACCACTACACCACCGAGGTAGGTAATGTAGTAGTTGTTTCATTGCTAGGAACTAAAAACGGCGGTGAAACACTCATCTTTTTTTAAAAAA
>NW_007497375.1:0-269 GCF_000475195.1 Diaphorina citri
CCAAGTTGTATCGAAAGCGAATGACAAAACAACAGAGCCATCGACGGACAAAGTTACCCAAACAGGGAAACAAACTAAAGACAAAGTCGATGAAAGTGTCAAGGAAAAATTAGTTGAAAGTCCCAAGGTTAAATCTGATATTAATACAAGAAAAGACAAAAGTCATAAAGTTGTATCGGAAGAAATCAAAACCAATATACCTGATACTGATAAAGACGCGGAATTTATAGTTGAAATCAGAACAAATATTCAAGAACCTGATGAAAGTT
>NW_007497376.1:0-269 GCF_000475195.1 Diaphorina citri
TCCAGGAACCAACTGACTCTTATTGTGGACGACTCTTATTCTGGAGTTGATATTGTTGACCAACCCCAATTTGAAATGAGAGACTTTTGGTAGCAATCAGTGATCGATTTTTGATAGTGCTATCTAAATGAAAACCGAAAGGTCTATAACAAATACACACATTTTCTGTCACTATTCGTCAATATTCTTCAGTAGATCTACTACATACATAAATACTGTGGTTAACACCTGATTTTACAGTGGTCACTAGGTCCGATCTCAATACTCGT
>NW_007497377.1:0-269 GCF_000475195.1 Diaphorina citri
TTTTTTTTTTTTTTTTTTTTTTTTTTTTTTTTTCTTTTGTTTTTATTTTGATTCTCTCGAACTTTATCAGGAACACTTCAGAAGTCCTAGGTAGTCCTAATTTGCAGGTATATCCTTCTGTCTGACTACATTGTGTGAATTTCAGTCCAAATTTCAATACCATTTCAATATGTTATTCACTTTTTTTTTGAGAATTTTCAGACGTGAAAGTCCATTTTCATAACTTTTCTTGTTGTTATTTTATACATCAACGTTGATTATTTTATTAT
>NW_007497378.1:0-269 GCF_000475195.1 Diaphorina citri
GGTGGTATTTGGCAGCTGAAGAGTGATTTACAGAGCAGAAACGGAGCTTTGTGCTTCTAGTGATGTGCTCCCAATGACGTTGATGATGTACTGAGAGTGTCAGTAGTTGTCACGACATTCATGGCTGCAAATGAAGAAGTGGAAAGTTAGATGCAGCAGAAGTGGACGGTAGAAAGTAGAAGAAAGAAATGAAGAAGTAGAAATTTAGATGTAGTAGCAGTAGAAGAAAGAAATCTAGAAGAAATGTCTCCCTTCATTGGGAAATAAGG
>NW_007497379.1:0-269 GCF_000475195.1 Diaphorina citri
ATGTTTTTTTTTTTTTTTTTTTTTTTTTTTTTTTTTTACCAAACGACAAGTGGGAACGGCCTCTTATGTCACTGCAATCGGGTCAAATCTTTTGTGACCTCATACGGTAATAGAAAGTAAAACATGAAGGAACTAATTGTTTTCCCTGTAGACATTTTCTCGGGAAAATTCTTCTCGATGTACCTATGTAATAATGGAAATTGGACGGTAAAAGTCCTGCTAGCTTTTTTCCACCAAAACTCATTTGTGCTCTCTCTCTCTCTCCCCCC
>NW_007497380.1:0-269 GCF_000475195.1 Diaphorina citri
TTCGATTTCGGGACGATAAGACCATAGCAGTTACAGTTCCCTCTGTCAAACCTCTTAAAAAAAAAAAAAATCATTTCCCCTAAGGGAAAATACATGAATTAGTTTATTACCTACTAGGTGGCGTGGAAGCGCCTAAAATAATTAAGCCATTGGAAATCCAAGAGGGCGCATTCCCAACCTTCAAAGATCTAGGGTTCAATTTCCATAAGGGAAGCGTTTCCGAGAGGAAAATGCACCTTAAAAGTCGTCTACTTGTTTTTTTTTTTTTT
>NW_007497381.1:0-269 GCF_000475195.1 Diaphorina citri
TATCTCTCTCTCTCTCTTTCAAGCCCCAAGCCTTGGTTCCAAATGGAGTTCGATTCCTGCTCGGGGCAAATTTTATAACCCAAATAGATAAGGTTAGTTCTCGGAACGTCCACCAGCCTAGTTACATAGTTGAGAAGGTAGCGTGACTGTCTTTTAAGCGCTAGATTGCGCGTTTGATATTAAGGGGAACTGTAACTGCTAAGGTCTTATCGTCCCGAAATCGAAAAGGGAAGGAAGACAGGATAGGAGACAGCCAGCCATTCCGGGAA
>NW_007497382.1:0-269 GCF_000475195.1 Diaphorina citri
CAAAGTAGTTACTAACAGAGCAAGAACATTAGATGTCGTATAAGATCATAAAGGTACGTCTACACTACAGCTGACCTGCCGACCGACATCGCCTGTGGGACCCAAATGAAGAAGGTAAGATCAAAGGATTTGGGTGGAATGAAACTGGTGCACACTTGCTCTCCCACTGATGTGGTATCGTCACAATGATAAAGCCTGATAACCCGACTAGTTATCATTGATATTGTTGTTACAATAGAACTCCGTTATTGGTAATGGTAATAAACATG
>NW_007497383.1:0-269 GCF_000475195.1 Diaphorina citri
GTAAATGCCAAGGTCCAATGGTCCCAAAAGCTAAGAGAGAAGAAAGCCAGCCGTTCCGAGAACGAACCTTATCTGTTGGGGATAAAATTCGGCCAGGGCGGGAATTGAACCCGCGATCTAGCGCTTACAAGGCAGACGTGCTACCAACTAAGCTAACTAGGCTGGCTAAATGGCTCATATTATGGGACGTCAGTTTAAAATCTGATTGAGGTCCACACTTCTTTCATAAAAAAAGAGACATTAAAAAGAGACCAAATAATTACCGCATG
>NW_007497384.1:0-269 GCF_000475195.1 Diaphorina citri
TTGCTTAAGCTTACCGCGAATGCTTCTTGTATTTTGATAATATATTTTAACATGAGAGTTGGTGCTCTGACTAGAGGTTAGCGATATTAAGTTCCCGTGTCTCGGCCCGGAGTGCCGAAATTTTCCGGAGGAGGTCTATTAAAACCAGGTTCCAGGACAGGAATCGGACTACCATAACGAAACGGGTCGGACATGGAATTTTCCCTACCACTATCAGTATAGAATTTACTTAGAAAAGAATTCAAATTGGTCTGAGTGACGTCATACAT
>NW_007497385.1:0-269 GCF_000475195.1 Diaphorina citri
TTTATTTCATTCCTTAATTCCCAGCCGTTTCTGAGATATAAGCGTGGTTCGCAAATCACGAACCACCCTGTATATAAGATAGGCCGACCCTACACAGTTTCTGTTACAAAAAAGTGCTTTTTTTTGTTGACCAGTGTTATTAGAACAGTAAGTAGTACATAAACTCTCTATAAAATAGATCTTCAGAAGCAAGATCCATGCTGTCTATTCACTCATTGCATTAGCACACTAATCGCTCTATCTTCAGAACCCCAAAACCTAGAAAGTCG
>NW_007497386.1:0-269 GCF_000475195.1 Diaphorina citri
TAATTAATAAACAAATGTAGTCTTCAAATAGGAATATAGGACTAATGAGTCCCTTTACTCCAATAATACGCTTTCCTACTATCATGATCAACTTTGGAAAACAATCCAGGATTTGAGATTTTCAATGCTTCAAATTCACCACCATATCACATAGTCTTTAGTTTTATTATGTTTAATTAAATTTCTAGCAGATCCTTAAATTTAACATTTATGTACAAGTAAAATAGAGAGAGACAATACGTTCAAAACCGACCATACTGTCAAACATT
>NW_007497387.1:0-269 GCF_000475195.1 Diaphorina citri
TTATTTTAGAGGAAAAACACCCGGCAAATTAGTGCAAATTAAAACACCATTTAGAAAAAACACGCACTTCTTTTCACGCACGGCTAAAAAACACGATAGGACGCCGACAAACGAACTGAACCAACTGCCAAACTGCCATTTGTAAACTTTTTTCAAAATCCCCTCTCTTCGTCTCTTCCCCCTCCATTAAAAATCTTCGTGAGTAGTTCGTAAATTTCACCGCTAGGTGGCAGCATATGCTTGATGTTTCTCACGGAGGTTACAGACCG
>NW_007497388.1:0-269 GCF_000475195.1 Diaphorina citri
CCCCAACCAAACTAGGTAATTTAAGTAAAGGTATGTTTAACCTGATTGATTTTATTGTATTTTATTTTTTTCCTTTTATTTTGATTGATGTTCTTGTGCTAATTTCTAATTTCTTGCAATTTTATATTTTCTTGTATTTTTTATTGTACAATGGGACTAACCCGTCAAATAAACTTAAAAAAAAAAAAAAAATGTATGTAGTTCACAAATCTGACAAGGATGCAACAGAAAACGTTTAGTTAAGATAGATGCTGCGCTTGGCGGTATTT
>NW_007497389.1:0-269 GCF_000475195.1 Diaphorina citri
CCAGTGGGTCAGTTGTATTCTGTGGTTTTTGTGGGCTGCACCGAAAATTAGGGATTTCTTAAGCTGTGTTAAAACAATAAAACGAAATAAGCCAGATTGACAAGTGAAACCAAAAATCTGTTGTGAAATGGGAATAGTTTACCGGTGTGGCATTTGGATCTGGAGGTTGGTGTTTGAGTCCAAGTCAAGTCATACATCTGTATCCACGGCCGTCGATCGGCGAGGTGAATCTATGTTGTCGAGGCAGTGTACAGTTTCAGTCGACATTG
>NW_007497390.1:0-269 GCF_000475195.1 Diaphorina citri
GGTCGATGGTCCCTTCTAAGTTATGGACGCCTACTATACTAAGGCATGAGCACGTCGGCAGTTGACATTATAATAAAATTCGTTCTGAATCATTTGAGTTGGAATCCACAATTAAAAGTCTACACCAGAAACTGCAGGACAAAATCCTGAAGATTTTTTTTCTACTTGTTATAGGTATGTAAATTGTAAATATACCAAAGTTCAATGTTCTTTTCCAGCAATAAAGCACGTCAGAAGGCGTATTTATACAGACCAAGGAGACATATCAT
>NW_007497391.1:0-269 GCF_000475195.1 Diaphorina citri
TAAAGAAGAATATAAGAGTATGTATTTCTCTATTTCTTTTTTGTTTGCATAATTTTTTCACCTCTTCAATTCGAACGTTGATTTCAATATAAAGCAAGAATAAGATAAACAACATTCTGATGTTTTTATTTATAGAAAAAAGTGCGTTCAAACGCCGAAGATATTCAACAAAACATTCAAATTCAACAGTTTTCTTCTTCTTCTTCTTCATCTTCTTTCTTTCTTTCTTTTTAGATATACTCGAAATATTTTTTTCAAATTTATTTACA
>NW_007497392.1:0-269 GCF_000475195.1 Diaphorina citri
ATGCTCATGGATAATGGAACTAAGAAAAAAGAACAAAGTGATAACAACAAACAAAGACCAAAAACGATACCTAAAAACATGATGACCCTCGGCAAAATCAGCGGCTAAAGGTGCACAAAACCGATCATCATCAGTATAGTAGACGGAAAATTGATCCGCTCTCCTCATATAGCTATCCTCACTCTAAGCAGCAACAACAACAGCAGCAGCAACAACAGTTCAACCAACACCATCACATTCTGAAACAAGATCAATATCCAAAAACAAGT
>NW_007497393.1:0-269 GCF_000475195.1 Diaphorina citri
AACAAATTGCTTCGAAATACCATTCGCCATTCGAAATTGAATGACAAGTTGAAAATGACTGAGCGAGTAAAGGCGTGAGACTGTGAGGTATGGGAAGTAGCCGTTTCACAATTTTGGAACGAGTTCTCGGGTTCGATACCCTGACGGGGTCGAAGTTTTTTCGACTTCCTCGGAGTTCGGGGTGCACTCAGCTTGCGTAGTCGTGAGGACAATTTATTGAGTATAGGAAGCTACTTTAATGGAGTAGCGACCAATGGCGGCATTACCGC
>NW_007497394.1:0-269 GCF_000475195.1 Diaphorina citri
CACCAAACTTTGACCTATCTCTTCTTTTGATGAGGGAAATAAATAGGACAAGCCTGTCGTCATTTTTATGTAAAAAAAATTAAATGCAGTTTCTTTGTGTTATTATGTCACAAGGTCATTATCCGAGCTCACAACTCACATTTTGTCGTACCTCAAACCAGTCTGTATTTAGTAGTGTCGCAAATTTTTCGGGTCATTTCCTCTATTCTCTCGAGAAAAGGGAGACATTGAGTGAGGGAAAAAGAAGAAGAAATGAAAGGACATAGGTT
>NW_007497395.1:0-269 GCF_000475195.1 Diaphorina citri
AGAAGAAGAAGAAGAAGAAGAAGAAGAAGAAGAAGAAGAAAAAAAACTGGGTGCTTACTTAACTACATATGTAGCTAAGTACACACCTACGGGTACCTATTTTTTTAGTCTTTATTGGTAGGTGTGAAGTAACAATGGTGGGAAGTAACAAAATAAAAACTGTCCTAAGTAAATAATTATAAATAACACCGTCTCCTAGCTCCTAGCATATAAATCAGAGGAATTCAGGACAATGAAAGCTTAATGTTCTACCATTTCTATAGGTACCA
>NW_007497396.1:0-269 GCF_000475195.1 Diaphorina citri
TTGTTGTTGTTGTTGTTGTTGTTGTTGTTGTTGTTGTTGTTGTTGTTGTTGTTGTTGTTGGTGTTTTTGTTGTTGTTGGTGGTGTTGGTGTTGTTGTTGGTGGTGAAATATCTTTTTGATACCTAACTAAGCTTTTAGTCAATAAAAAAGCGGTCGAAATACTGTTAACTCTAAAAATACAGGAAAATACCGCTAACCGTTGTTCCGATGTTCATAAAAATTACTAATAGGGGTGTTTTAGGTATGATTTGGGGGGGGGGGGGTCTACC
>NW_007497397.1:0-269 GCF_000475195.1 Diaphorina citri
AAAATCTTAGTGGAGATCAAAATGACTGATTGAAAAAATCTTAGTAGAGATGAAAATGGCTGATTGAAAAATCTTAGTGGAGATGAAAATGGCTGATTAAAAAAATCTTAGCAGAGATGAAAATGGCTCATTAAAAAATCTTAATAGAGATGAAAATGGCTGATTGAAAAATCTTAGTGGAGATCAAAATTACTGATTGAAAAAATCTTAGTAGAGATGAAAATGGCTGATTGAAAAATCTTAGTAGAGATGAAAATGGCTGATTGAAA
>NW_007497398.1:0-269 GCF_000475195.1 Diaphorina citri
ACATAACACAGCAGTTCCTATCATAATGTGTTGTGATAATAATAGGAGAGTTCGGTAAGATCTGATAAATAAATGTACCTTCCCAAAAGAAATTTTACGAATGATCCCTAATTTTAGATCACCTACATACTTATCTACCAACAAACTTCCATTTAAGTAAGTACCTACCATCTAAACACAAGTTTTTTTCAATAGAATGTAGGTAGATTCTTACCACTCAGGATGTAGGTACCTACTTATGGTTGGGCCAGCACAAAAAAAAAAAAAAA
>NW_007497399.1:0-269 GCF_000475195.1 Diaphorina citri
TTAGTATTTGCCCTTTAGTATTTTGTATTCTGAAGCTCAGAAAGGAGGAAGAAAGAAGATTAGAAGTAGAGAGGGGGGGAAGAGAGAGAGTGAAGTAGATATAACTTGACTTTTGACTGGATGCCAAGTACATCAATGAGAGGGAGAGAGGGAAAGTCATAAAGCACAATAGAATACAAAGAAGTTGGTCGTATTGTGTCTGGTATTGTTATCATTTATTACAGCTGACAGTGTGTTGTTCTCTTCATTTCTGTGTAGTGGCGTGGCGT
>NW_007497400.1:0-269 GCF_000475195.1 Diaphorina citri
TTTTTTGTGTATTTGTAGCCAAAATCAAAAGTCAGCCTTTTATCCTATCAGAACATTCAAGGCAAAGAAAAAGAAGTATGTGTATACAGATAATTTATTTACGGGAACTTTTAAGAGCTTTTCCTTAAATATCTTTGTCTAATGTCCATCTGACCTCTGACTCCATTTTTTTCTCCTTCTCTTCCAGTTTCAACAAGGAAGCACTGATATTACACTTCACAGCTTTTGTAGAAGTATCTTTGGCTGCTGTGCTAACTCTTCTCCTGGTG
>NW_007497401.1:0-269 GCF_000475195.1 Diaphorina citri
TTTCAACTTAAAACGGAATTTACCTACCTACCTACCTAGGTAGGTAAATTAGTTAAAAACTAATAATAACTGTGTACATACCCGTGGAGAGGTGTTACCTTTTTGTAAGTTATGTATTTGAGTTATTTCTTCATTAACTGTGCTTCCATTTCGCTTTCGTTTTCTCTCTACCTCTTTTTATTTACCAGGTTTTCCTTTTCCTCTCCTTCCTCTTTAACTTTTTCCAACTTTATACACCTTACTCCCTCCTTCTTTTTACCCCTTCTCTC
>NW_007497402.1:0-269 GCF_000475195.1 Diaphorina citri
TGAAATTTGTGTGTAAAACCTGTACCTACCCATGTCCTGTACGGTTATCAGATAACGTGAGAGGCCAAGCCTCACACAGCATTACATAAAAGCCTAGCTTGGATGCACCGAGGTATCTAATTAAAAAAAGACTACTGACTTGAGTTATGTTAGGAAAGAAGAAACAAGGTGATTATCTGATTATATTCTATGTGTGGATGTCATGAGATATACGTGGCTCCAGCTAAAAGAAACGACTTATTTGAACCTCCCTGGAGTGCATGGATAGA
>NW_007497403.1:0-269 GCF_000475195.1 Diaphorina citri
GAAGACAGTG
Organism: Diaphorina citri; assembly: GCF_000475195.1. Lineage (NCBI taxonomy): Eukaryota > Metazoa > Arthropoda > Insecta > Hemiptera > Psyllidae > Diaphorina > Diaphorina citri. Next base: position 11 of record NW_007497403.1, read on the forward strand.
CACTCCTCGAAACGGCTGATAAGTTGACAATTAAAGCACTCCACACAAAACACTAAGCACTAAAAACCACACTGAATATGTCGAAAAAATAGGGAAAATTATTTCCAAAGCAAGAAAACAAAACACAAATAGAGAGAAATCAATTAAAAAGAAAGATAAAGTAAATAAAAATGAAGATAATTTGTTTAAAAAATTAAAATTTACGCGAAAAAATTTTGGCTCAGTAAACGCACGAGGCAAAGATAGGGAGAGAACTGAA
>NW_007497404.1:0-269 GCF_000475195.1 Diaphorina citri
TATACATTGGGAAAATTCAAGAAAATTTTCCCAATGGAGCTAAAACGCAGACTGGTTGAATCTCTTATTTTCCCTCACTTTGATTACTGTGATCATGTCTATGGTGGTCTGAGTGGGGAGTTAGGAGACAGTTTGCAGTTAGCTCAAAATGCCTGCGTGAGATATGTATGCAACCTGAAAAGGTATGATCATGTATCTGAATCTTACTCTCAGTTGGGCTGGCTGAAGTTGGATCGGCGGCGTGAAGTGCATGCCTTGATACTATTGTT
>NW_007497405.1:0-269 GCF_000475195.1 Diaphorina citri
TATCAAAAATAGTAAAACAATTTTATTTACAGAGGCAACACCTGCCTATTTTAAATTGTATCTATATTGGACTTAACAAGGTACATGGCACATACTCCACCTAGGTAAAAAAATACAAATTTATTTACAGTTCAACAATTTCTCCTAACGAAATGGAACAGATAGTAAAATATGTATTCTGTAACATACATTTTAGATAACCATCCAATCAAGGTTCCAAATTAAATAGGTAACCTAAATTAATATGAATAGCAAAAGAGTTGTTAATA
>NW_007497406.1:0-269 GCF_000475195.1 Diaphorina citri
TCGACAGTAATGGTCTCAACCTCTCACCCTTGATTATTAAACAGTTCTGTTAGTTTTCCAACAGTTGTTTTGAGTTGTCCAAGGATTTACCTTAAGGTCCACAGGGAAATGGAATGCCTTTGAAATCAACCACACCCTTTGATAATGTGTGCTGGTAGGTACTTACTTACTACTTTAGTAGGTATTATATGTGTTCGAACCTGATCACATTATATGTTAAAAATATCCTTCCCTTCCTAAATTTCCTTAATCGCACCGCACCGTGTACG
>NW_007497407.1:0-269 GCF_000475195.1 Diaphorina citri
AGAGAAGGAAGACAGGATAGGAGAAAGCCAGCCGTTCCGAGAACGAACATCATCCCATCAGGACAAAATCCGCCCCGGACGGGAATCAAACCCGCGGCCTAGCGCTTACAAGGCAGACGCACTACCAACTAAGCTAACTAGGCTGGCGATATGGATCTTAATAAGGGCACTTAATAAAATTTATTTTTCATGTAGGGGAACCTGGGGCACCATGTGCGTGAAAAGTTTGACACCTTATATCTCGGGAATGACTGAAGCAAATTCTTTCA
>NW_007497408.1:0-269 GCF_000475195.1 Diaphorina citri
GAGAGAGAGAGAGAGAGAGAGAGAGAGAGAGAGAGAGAGAGGGAGAGAGATCGTGAACCTTTTCTTGTAACTTGAGAGTTGAGCATAAAAAGGCCGTGAAATAATATACATAGGTATTTTTATTTATTTATCTAGATAATATGTACCTATAAGTAGGCTTGCCAAATATCCAAATGTCGATTCGGGACGCGAATCCGCGAACAAAATCACCAAATCCGCGAACATAATCGCGAAATCCGCGAACATAATCGCGAAACCCGCGAACATAA
>NW_007497409.1:0-269 GCF_000475195.1 Diaphorina citri
TCTCTTCTCTCTCTCTCTCCTTCTCTCTCTCTCTCTCTCTCTCTCTCTCTCTCCATATCTTTATTTTTAGATAGCGCATAGCATAGGAGGTGTCATAATATTCCAAACTAAATATTTTGTTGAATGAAGTATTATTTATTATTCAATTCAATTTTTCTTTCTTCTGTTTCTAATTTTTCTTTTTCTCTCTCCTCTCTCTCTCTCTCTTTATCTCTCTCCCCCAGATTTTAGGGACGTGAAAATAAAAACAAATTATTTGGAGAGAGAGA
>NW_007497410.1:0-269 GCF_000475195.1 Diaphorina citri
ATTTACATTAAAGTTCTTCTTCTTTTTCCCCTCCTCCTTCTTCTTCTTCTTCTCCTCATCCTTCTTCTTCCTCCTCCACTTCATCTTCTTCTTCCTCCTCTTCTTCTTCTTCTTTACATTATACCATTAAGATTTTATTTACTTTCTTTCTCCTCTCCCTAAAGGCTTTACTTGAGCATTGTTCTTGAGATAGAGAGAGAGAGAGAGAGAAAGAGAGAGAGAGAGAGAGAGAGAGAGAGAGAGAGAGAGAGAGAGAGAGAGAGAGAGAG
>NW_007497411.1:0-269 GCF_000475195.1 Diaphorina citri
TTTAAGAAAAAAAAAAAAGTAAAAAACTCACTAGCAAAGCTGAGTAATCCTGAACACAGCTCTCGGTACCCCCCAAAAAAACATGAAAAAGAAGTTCCTACAGGTAAAGCACTCAGTAAAAAAGAAGAAAACCTAGCAAAGCTCTGAGTAACAAAGACCTCAGTAGCAAAGCTGTGAGTAATCCTGAGCACCAGTGACCTCGCCTGGAGTACAAGGCAAGGTGCATTCTCACTGTCAAGGTTAACTCTTCATCACTTCGTACTAAACTT
>NW_007497412.1:0-269 GCF_000475195.1 Diaphorina citri
AGTTGATTTTGAATACCAAATCCAAAATTCGAAGCTGATTTATCAAAGGATCCTCCTATACCTACAACTCTAAATCCAACAGAAAGGAGAAAAAACTGCTTAGAGATCAACACACAGAATGACAGACCACAGACCAGTCACCATTTTTTTTATCCTTTACCCTTCTCAGGGTTTGTTCCAGAGCTAAAATATTAAATGTAAATGTAAATGCAATTTCTTTGTGTTATTATGTCACAACTTTGGTGCTCACTGCAGCATTGTAGGATTTT
>NW_007497413.1:0-269 GCF_000475195.1 Diaphorina citri
TCTTGACCAATGAAGAAGATCAGTAACTTTAAGTAAAACACTGAAATCATTATCTAAATTACTCTACACTTCTCTTTTGTTCTCTCTAAACTTTCTTCTTCCCTAATATTACTTTACACTTCGTTTGAAATTATGCTTTTCTGGACGTAGGTATTGAATTTGTACGTGTTTTTGTATGCAGTTGGGCACCCAGGGGTATCTTATCTCCGAATGATTGTGATTGATTGCACAATGTTTGATTTTGTTTATTGTTTCTCCAAGTATTTGTG
>NW_007497414.1:0-269 GCF_000475195.1 Diaphorina citri
AGAAGTGAGAATTAATTTAAATAAACAAGTAACAAGCATCTTCTTGGCAATTAAAAAAGAAATACCATCTTGTTCTTAGATTAACCCTTTTGTAGACATTCAACAGGGTTATATCAACAGGCTATGAAGGGTCTACGAATTAATGAATTGAAAATTTCATGCTCAGGTAGGTACGCAAGTACTTCATGAGTTTCATGACCAATTTTATTATTCTTCTCTAAGTAGGTATTCTTCAATTTGTGTCCGTTATTCAGATTCTTTTTGCTTTG
>NW_007497415.1:0-269 GCF_000475195.1 Diaphorina citri
AAAGAACAAGGGGGAGGAGAGGGGGGGGGGAAATAAAAGAAAAAAGGAAGAAAAAGAGGAAGGGTAAGGAGAAAATAAGGGAGGGAAGGAGAAGAGAATGAGGTTTAAAAGGAAGAGGAGGAGAAGAAAAAAGACAAAGGTAATAGGAGAGAAATAGAAGAGAAGAATTAAACAAGGGAAGGAGGAGGAAAAGGAGAAGGAGAGAATGAGGTTGAAAAGGGAAGAGGAAAAGTCAGGAATGTGTGACAGATAATACGGGAAACGAGAAG
>NW_007497416.1:0-269 GCF_000475195.1 Diaphorina citri
CACTAAAAACTGACCATCGAAAATTTGACCCGATTACATTACTTTCCTTCCTATAGGATAAGGAAAGTAAAAATAGAATAAAGATACTCGAATAGCTAAAGCTGTGATCCATTTGAAGAAGAAGCTTGTGAGAAGAGATCTCCTATGACTGGACTGAAAACATCAATATGACCAAAGGAGGTAATTATTTCACTTTCAAGTCCCACAGTGAGACGGCATAGTCAGTCTAGTTTAACGTATCCTAGTGTAAAAGTGAGTCTATACAGTCA
>NW_007497417.1:0-269 GCF_000475195.1 Diaphorina citri
AAGGTATGGCCAAACAAAAGGTTTGAAAAATTGACCTTGAATTTCTGAATGGGAGTATCAGGTTCCTTGAGTTTTCAATACCAAGTCTGCCGTAAAAGACTGCAGATATGATGCTATTGAAATGCACTTTTCTTCTTGGACAAAACCCTCGTTTCTACAGGATTACGTTGGAATTATTGCAGAGTTCTCAACAGGCTTGGAGACTTTAGACCTGGGGTTTAGCGAAACAAAGTTGTCCGATCTAATAACAGCCCCAGTAAAGGTAGAAC
>NW_007497418.1:0-269 GCF_000475195.1 Diaphorina citri
CTCATACTCCCGTTTATTCAGAGGTACTCTCATACCTTCACATCTCACTCATTTGTATATTTCTAATTATCTGTCAGACACCCTCTCTCTCTCCCTTCCTTCCCCATTCTCCTTCCCCCACCCCATTCTACTGCTCCTCTCTCCCCTTTCTACTGCTCCTCTCTCTCCTTTCTTCCCATTCTCCTTTCCTCACACCCTTATTCTCATCCTTCATCAACTCTCACTCCCCTGTTTCTCTTTCCAACACATTTATTATTAGCTTTTGATTT
>NW_007497419.1:0-269 GCF_000475195.1 Diaphorina citri
CGATCTTGTTCGCAGAACTAATTTACTTTATTAGTGCATAATTATTTGCGAATCCCAGGGAATGGATATGGTTGGTATTGTAAATGGAAAGAGGAAAGAGAATGTTTCAATGAACAGAAGAGTAATCAAAAAATGTCGAGGAAAATAAAAATCTCAAAAAGACTTGGAAGTAGACAGTAAAAATGAAATGAAATAATAATAAATAAATGGCACTGTTTTACAGTTGTTTCCTTGCTTTTTCTTCAGTAGATAGTGCAAGAGATGGTCAT
>NW_007497420.1:0-269 GCF_000475195.1 Diaphorina citri
TATTTAATTAATATAAGTATAAATGATTATTTATTAATTATTATAGGTTACAGTAGGTACCTACTCGTAGATACCGTAGGTACCTTGATAGCTGGGCAGTTAGGTAATAATTATGTAGAATTGTAGATGTAGGTCTGTACTATGCAATATGTACCTAGTTAGGTAGGTAGGTACCTACATTGTTATTACTTTTATTATTATTATTATTTTCTTTTGTTATCGTTTCGGCCAACTTGGACCACATAGTTTTAATTCTCACTGGCTTTTCT
>NW_007497421.1:0-269 GCF_000475195.1 Diaphorina citri
ATTTTTTCCAAGGTTCTTCCAGTCCTGGGAAAATACCTGGAAACCCTAATCTACTGGCCTCCAAGAGAGATCATCAGGGCCAACTTACCTCTTGCTTTTAGAGCAAATTTTGTTTATGTTCAATCAATTATTGACTGTTTTGAGATTGAAATTGAGAAGCCTTCAAAGCCTAGTCACCAGAGCCAGACATATTCAGCATATAAAAATTGTAATACAGTTAAATATTTAATTTCATGTACCCCTGATGGATTTATCAATTTTGTATCAAA
>NW_007497422.1:0-269 GCF_000475195.1 Diaphorina citri
GACGGGGTCGGCGTTTTTCGTCGGCCTCTCAATCAGCTTTAGAGTGATCGCTGATCGCTTTGAGGTCAACTGGTTTTGGCTAAACAAAAATTTTCCAAGTGGATGCCCTTCGCACTCAACCTTCGCTATTGATATAGATATAGCATCCCCTGGCTAGACGCTGATCTACTCTCTCTTTATAGTCCCTTGGGCAGACCGAAAGGAAGGCAAGATAAAAGGGTGAATAAAGCTAATGGAATTTGTCTCGTCTACAAGTTGGTGAAATCAAA
>NW_007497423.1:0-269 GCF_000475195.1 Diaphorina citri
AAAGATTCTCAAAGGTAATTAGACACTCAAGAATTCGAAGAGAAATGGAGTAGCTACATGATCTTCAATATGTTTCTAAAGAAACCAAAGTGGGTCTGTGGGTACCTAGACTTTAAAAGTGAAGTCCTTATTGCTTTCTACCTAAAGCTGATGCAGGCATTTCTTCAATAGATACCATTCTGTATATCCTAATCTATTCCAGCTACAGCTTCAGATTGACTCTGTACAATCCTAATACATGTACTCGTATGACGACATTTTGTACAGTA
>NW_007497424.1:0-269 GCF_000475195.1 Diaphorina citri
AAAGCGATAGGCGGACACGTTTCGTTCTAGGTAGTCCGCGAACACTTCGGCCGTGAAGGATTGTAACTGGCCGCCGTCAAAACCTTCGATGCAGGAGATGTGGAACGACACGGTAGAGTGGTTGGCCACTGTGCAGTTGAATGGGGGATCTGGCTTTCCTGTAAGCCGGGGAGAGGATAGGTTAAAGATTTATATGTATGTAAGGTAGGTAATAGGTATTGAGGTATAGGTCAGGACGAAACCTGGCGGAAGTTTACATGTTATAATTT
>NW_007497425.1:0-269 GCF_000475195.1 Diaphorina citri
TTGAGAACCTGTGGACCAGGCAAGTGTCTTGACCTCTACACCAGTAAAATCATGTAGGTACTTGAGGGTGTTTTGAAACAACCAATTACTGGCCATAGTAGAATGGTTTGTTAGAGAGACACATAACAAATTGCATGCTTTTAATCCCAGCTGGGATATGAAATTTTAACATCAACATTTGAGAATTTGACTAGAAAAGCTAATAACCAGGCTTGCAGATAAATGGGTACCTCAATTGCAGGGGTTGAGTGGATTGGAACACATCTTAT
>NW_007497426.1:0-269 GCF_000475195.1 Diaphorina citri
GAGGAAAATTGGAAAAGTTCTGAAGAACATACATTATAGTATGTCTGTAGTTGTAGATTGCCTGATTATTATATATTTGTGTAGCTATATATTGCGTATTGCACTTTACCTAAGATTGTACAATAAATTTACATTGATTACCTTCTAAGTACCTGTGCCTCAACTTGTCTATCAGTAAGAACTTATTCTAGATCAGTATTTATAAGTCGGCAAAACCGATTAGATTTTACTTTGTAACTGAGAAGTATTGAGAGTTTTTTGCGAGAGAT
>NW_007497427.1:0-269 GCF_000475195.1 Diaphorina citri
CGGATTTGCGAAATGCCGCCTGAAAATTCAAACCTATGAAAATCATAGGGACATCTCACACTGGAGTCGCGCGACATACGTAGGTCTCCGAGATTATGAGAGGTATGTATGTAAAGTTACACAGGCGTGCTCCTGAAACTTGGCCTGGCGCTCAGATTATTATCGCAGGTTTGGGTTTTCAGGCGACATGGTGCGGTTCCGTGCTACGAAAAGTCGCGCGACTATGAAGGCTAATAAGCCTATCGCTAGTGACTTTACCTTGCATTTTG
>NW_007497428.1:0-269 GCF_000475195.1 Diaphorina citri
TGCCTTTTTCAAGACTGCAAAGGACCAATAATTTCTATTCTATTTCATTCTATTGAAGGTAACAAACGGACAGCCTAGTTAGCTTGGACCGGTTAACGTGCCTGCCACATTACCTAGATCACGGGGTCCCCACCGAGGGCGAACTTTATCCTAAACAGGTAAGGTTCGTTCTTGGAACGGCTGGTTTTTCGCCTACCTTGTCTTCCTTCTCTATTCGAATTGGGGACGGTAAGAGAGGGAATGCGGTGATTGTATTGGGAGCATGTAGT
>NW_007497429.1:0-269 GCF_000475195.1 Diaphorina citri
TACCGTCTTCTTTTCTGGTAGGAGTGGTAGGTATCGAGAGACCAAGCTTTAGTGTCATAGATACCTTTAACCCCTGTGTATTAGACACCTATCAGGTAGCTACTATAGGTTTACTGTACTGATCATTATCGATGGATGTTTTTGACTTTTGACCCCCCCTCGACGATGAATTCGTACAAAATTTTATTGCATAATAAAAGTAGGTACAGTTATTTATGTGTTTGTGATTTGTAAAAAAAAAGCTTGCCTATTGTATCTAAACCAGGAAT
>NW_007497430.1:0-269 GCF_000475195.1 Diaphorina citri
CTACATATGCATCTACAGGGTGATATGAAAAAGTCTGTAAACCCTTGAATGACTTTAGATAGAAAGCTGGAATTTTTTCTATTATTCTAACATGTTGAAAATGATTCTTTGATGAGGACACAATGTTTAGGCTTGCCCAGGGGCCCACATTGATTTCCTCAAAGGAAACCCTAACTTGTGATACTTTGTTTCCTTGCTTTTTCATGACTCTGTATTTTTGAGGACTTGGGAAGTTCTCTTTTTTTTTAATCAAAATATTCTTCCGGTTT
>NW_007497431.1:0-269 GCF_000475195.1 Diaphorina citri
AGAGAGAGAGAGAGAGAGAGAGAGAGAGACGGAGGTGAAAGAGAGAGCGAACAAACAAAAGGGGGAGAATAGGAGACATTACTTTGTATAGGTATGTTAGCCATGCACATTCAACCCAGACCTACGAGTTTCTGTATGTTTCCGGCTAGATCGATAAGTACCAAGTAGGTACATAAAAAGCGCAGTTTATTTGATAAAGGATACTCAATCTCCACATAGTGACTATCCAAGGTACATTTGTCGCTGAGGAAAACATCGGCCGGTATTCT
>NW_007497432.1:0-269 GCF_000475195.1 Diaphorina citri
TGAACTTACATGTTTTCTATCAGAAAACACATCACACTCCCATAAGGCACTAGTATCAGCTAAGAAGAAAACATCATCTAGTATTTTTTAACGTCTGGCTTCATACAATGAGAGAATACGACATCTATGTCCAAAAACAATGACCCAAACATATAGAAATCTCAAGTGAAGGAAACCCATACAAAGAAAGAAAAATACCTGAGCCACCTTAAAGCAATACCAGAAGATAAGGTCATCAGGATCCACTGTCTCAGTTCATCTACTTATAG
>NW_007497433.1:0-269 GCF_000475195.1 Diaphorina citri
TAAATGGAAAAATGCTTGTATGTAACAAAAATAGTAATACAAAGTGCTTCATTATACTGCTCGCATAGGACTGAAAAGTCCCTTTGTGGTGAAGCAGAGAGCTTTTTCACAACTTTGTGGGAAACAGTATTACAAGTCTTTCATTTACTCAATCATCTTATTTATCATCGCTCGTTTCTTTGACTTGTAATGCCGCCACTGCTATCTACTCGAATAAAGTAGCTACTCAATAATATTGTCCTCACGAGGCTGAGTGCACCCCGAACTCC
>NW_007497434.1:0-269 GCF_000475195.1 Diaphorina citri
TTTTTTTTTTTTTTTTTTTTTTTTCAGAGACCAAAAAACCTTGCACCTTGCACTTAGAATATTATGCCTTCTTGTTCATCAAGTTAAAGTCCAAAATCTGGTAACTAGAGTGAAATATTTTATTCTAATCTAACCCCTGTTATTGATACGGATAAGGTGGATCTTTTGATTAAAGGGAGTCTAAAATCTGTAACAGTTCTAGAGTAACATTCTTTTTCTTTCACACTAAACTAAAAAAAACCATTAAAAAAAAAAAAAAAAAAAAAAAA
>NW_007497435.1:0-269 GCF_000475195.1 Diaphorina citri
CAACATCTGGACGAAAATTCACTTATCGCTTTTCTTCCTTTTCCACTCACGAAAGCTGTAAAAACATATCGGAAAAAATATTATATTAAACGAAAAAAACGGAAAATTAAACAACGCCAACAAGATGAAAAACAATAAAGTTTTTGCTGAGAGAAGAAACATTTCTGATGATTCGAGGAAGAGAAAGAAATAGAGGAAGGAGGAGAAGGAAGAGACTGTAATAATCTGACATAACAGTTGAAACTGTTAAGGGGGTAATGTCGAATATT
>NW_007497436.1:0-269 GCF_000475195.1 Diaphorina citri
CTGCGGTGAGGTAATGTCTTTTGAATAGTTCAAACCGAGGAGACACTTTCTGAATGTCTTCACAGTCTTCTTTATTAGTTTGCAACAAGAGAGGAGTCATGATCTTTTGAAAGTTGTTGAAAATGTTAAGACAAGGACTTAACTACATATGTGAAGACCCCTCGGGAAAAAAGATGGGAGTCCAATTTTTGAAAAAAAAAAATGAGTTAGATACGTTATATAGTACTTCCCCCCCAAAACTATCGATTTTTGAAGTCAGAAATGCGAAA
>NW_007497437.1:0-269 GCF_000475195.1 Diaphorina citri
GAACACAAGATCCAAAACATAGAACTCAGCTACTCAGTTATGCGTACATTACTAGTGGTTCAGTGAACTGTACAAAGAAACCTAGTGGGCTCTCAATAGTAAGATCCAACCCAAAATCCAAGAAGAAAATGTCCTACATGTGCTGACCATACCAAAATTTTATCAAAATCGGAAAACCAGAGTTAGGGTCAGCAACATCGGACAAACAGAGTCACGAATATTTTACCGCGGACCATTGATGCTCATAGCAAAAGCCTACACACTACACA
>NW_007497438.1:0-269 GCF_000475195.1 Diaphorina citri
CAGTACTGCTTTATTTTACCCATGTATGTTAGAAAATTAAATATATTGTATGCTTTTAGTTATTAGTAGGTAGGTACCCATTTATTTTTCCCTTTCATTTTCTGTGGCTTTAACATTGGATCACTTGTCAACCTGTTTTCTTGTTAATAAATTGCTAATTTTGTGTGGTATCCATGAAATTTTTAGGAAGCCTTTTGCTAGTATCTTAGGAGTTGCTGTCGTATCAGTTTCACTTAATTCACTTGTTAGCATGTGTTTTGATCATCCAT
>NW_007497439.1:0-269 GCF_000475195.1 Diaphorina citri
AAATTCTGTTTGAATAAAGGTCACATTACCAATGCCTGTCCTGCGAAGTTGAATGGGAAGCCAGTGGCGAAGAAGATTTATCAAGTGGATGCAACTGGTGACCCTGCCTGTTCTCATCATGATGATACCGATATTTCTAACATTTACACTTTCCAAGATAGTGATTCTTTGAATGTTAATTTCGTCAGTCGCAGTCCAGTCTATTTGACAGTACCTGTAGAAGGTAACTCTATCGATTTTCTAATTGATACTGGCAGCCCCGTCACGGT
>NW_007497440.1:0-269 GCF_000475195.1 Diaphorina citri
CATTTCCATGTTTTTGTTAGTTTATTCTTTTTTATCATAACTAGTCCCCATTCTCTCCCTCTTACTGTACAAAGGTAGAGGAAGCAGAAATGTGGAAGGGGTAAGGGAGGGAAAGTTACATTCTTAAGCTAAAATAAATAGCGCGGTCAAACTTTCTTGACTTGGCGGGGCGGAGCGCTACCGCGCTCCTTAATATGTAGACTGCACATAGCTAGCTAGTGAAAATTCCACAAGAAATGATAAAATTTACTATTCCCCTCTTGTGTTTA
>NW_007497441.1:0-269 GCF_000475195.1 Diaphorina citri
CTTCTTCTTCTTCTTCTTCTTCTTCTTCTTCTTCTTCTTCTTCTTCTTCTTCTTCTTCTTCTTCTTCTTCTTCTAATATTTTCTTCATCTTTTTCTTCATCTTCTTTCTAAATTCTCGTTTCCAAGTTGGGTTCATTTGAACTCTTCCGTATTTGTAGAAGTGAATGCACACATTTCCATTGTATTTTGCCATTCTTCAATGCCTCAATGTGTGTGTCATTGGGATTAGAATTGTTTTATTTATTCCACTCCGATAGAATTTTTTAGAA
>NW_007497442.1:0-269 GCF_000475195.1 Diaphorina citri
CAAATCACAACACATCAATATACAATGTCAATGAAATTCGTCGGAACATGTATTACAATAACAGATTTTATTATTCAATTCAAATATCCCTCTTGGTCTGATATTATCTCTTTTATTGATATACGGCCAAGTCCAGATGAACTTTATGGGAAAGTTGTTGAGAACAACTCAGTAGGTACTTAAAGAGCAGTCAGTATCTTACTACTCATTTTCAAAGTTTACCAGGGCAGGAATTTGAATTGGACTTACGCACGTCTTGATTTGTGTTA
>NW_007497443.1:0-269 GCF_000475195.1 Diaphorina citri
TTTCTTTTGAAGGCCCACTCATAGATTTCCAGGTATGTACTTTTTAAACAAGTATCTGTCCTTATATTTTCTCATGTACCCGTACATATACATATATCTAAATCTGGAGGAGTACAAGCAGTTTACAACTAAGAGACGAGCTACAAACATACATTCTCGTATAGGAAATGATAATTCTGATTCAGACACATCAGATACTTGTAATTATACAATGATACACGATTTAACACAACCAACGATTCAATCCAATTAAACCAAATCGGTAAAAA
>NW_007497444.1:0-269 GCF_000475195.1 Diaphorina citri
CGCCCCGGACGGGAATCGAACCCGCGGCCTAGCGCTTACAAGGCAGACGCACTACCAACTAAGCTAACTAGGCTGGCTCACTCTATTCTTTATTTATGAGTTTTGTTAACAATGGGAGTCCTATTCCCACTCTATTCTTTCTCGTTGGCCAGCCTAGTTAGCTTAGTTGGTAGTGCGTCTGCCTTGTAAGGGCTAGGTCGCGGGTTCGATTCCCGCCCGGGGCGGATTTTATCCTGATGGGATAATGTTCGTTCTCGGAACGGCTGGCT
>NW_007497445.1:0-269 GCF_000475195.1 Diaphorina citri
AAAGTAAAATTAAAAAATCAAATCAAGAATAATAATAAACTGAATATTAAACAAATTAGGTAGGTACATAGGTATTCTCTACGATCGAATAAACTACGGGCTAAAAAATTCCCGGAGGGACGGGCCCAGCTTGTTTATTACTATTGTAATAATAAAGGAAGGACGGACTAAAAACCGGGAGAACAGCTAACTCTAACCTAACCTAGCTAGCTGAACCGTCACCCTGTTGTACGACTCATGAAATTTTACATTTGACTGTTTAACAAACA
>NW_007497446.1:0-269 GCF_000475195.1 Diaphorina citri
CAAAGAGATAAAGTTTAATAACTTTCGAAACAAGAAATGAAAATAATTTCAAAATGGGTGGATGTTGTTTGTTCATGCTCAGAAAGTCATAATGTTTAGTTTTTTTTTTCTATTATCCACCAGAGTCTATTATTGGTTCGAGTTCCTTTAGAATTTTTACATGTTTTTCCAAACTTTTCCATCGCTTTTGTTTTCTCTTCATTTCTTTTTCTCAACTTTGTAATTCTTTCTCCTTTTCATTTGAACTTACAGATGCAGAACTTCTGTTA
>NW_007497447.1:0-269 GCF_000475195.1 Diaphorina citri
TAAAATAAACTATCTACAAAATATTCCAACTAAGGGGCGGGATTAATGCCTTGGGCATTCTCTTCCATCCAACCCCAATACCTTGAACAATAAATTGACGATCTTCTTTTCTGTTTAATTACTATGACTGATTTGCCCACCTCTGTGACCGAGTGGTTAAGAGACTCTCTACCCGGAGGTACTGGGTTCTAATCCCGGCCGGGGCGCAAATTTTCCGACCAAACTTTTCCGTTCCGGGGTAGGGATGGGTGTGAAATTGTAAACGAATG
>NW_007497448.1:0-269 GCF_000475195.1 Diaphorina citri
TCCAATGTCCAGATTGACTAGCAGTGCCTATCGTGTAGATCTTAAACCAAAGATAATTAGCATCGCCATAATTATCCCTTTTGGGCTTTTAACCTATCGAGAGTTCACTTTACCATCGCTTCACTTTCGCCCAAAGGGGACATATGTACACATAGTGATAATGTAGTATGGTAAATACTATAGTTGTGACTTGTGACATTGTGCTATTGCATTATTAGTAGTCCTGTAACGCATACAGCTAACAGCGATAGACAGGGTCTGACAAAAGT
>NW_007497449.1:0-269 GCF_000475195.1 Diaphorina citri
TGGTCCGGCACTGGTACCAAATCAGCTGATATATAACAGCAGTGAATTACAGATTTGAAAAGTATCTTTCGTTTTAGTCCTAAAGTTCCTAAACCTTCCTTCTATGTTTATTATTATTCTGAGACTCACCCGCAATAGGTATAGGTATCTTGGAGCGTTATAAGATTTGTCCCTCCTTTCCTCTCTCTTTTTACTTTTTCTACCACTCCATCAATACCTTCATCCCCCCCCATTGCAATGAACTTTAGACCTTGGAGGATAAAAATCAT
>NW_007497450.1:0-269 GCF_000475195.1 Diaphorina citri
GATAAAATTCCCTGCCTCGGCTGGGATCGAACCCACGCCCTCCTGTTTACCAGGCGAGCGTCTTGACCACTACGCCACTGATAATGCTATTGCTGATTAATTATAGGTTTAAAATCATATCGAAATAAAACCCTACCTTATGAGTAGGTAGTGGGTACCTATCTCGTAATCTCGTAATACCAAGGTAGGTACATCCGTATACGGAAGGTAGGTAGGTACTTGGATTATGAAGTTCAAATCTAATCAATCAGTGGCGTAGTTTTTTTTTT
>NW_007497451.1:0-269 GCF_000475195.1 Diaphorina citri
GTAATATCTTAATGGGAAATTGAAATCTTTTAGATCCGGATTATCACATGCACATCGGTGCTTACTTACACCTATATCGGATCTATTTGTTATGTTCTATGTAGGTAAAAATGCCAAGGTCTTATAGCCGACATTATGTTACCACGCCTTCTTCTCTGGGATTTGCCAGCAACATGCCATGTCCCCCAACTTTTTTTTTACCATTTGAAAATGAATCTAACCATAAAGGATCTACTTAACTTAATGATGTAGAAACAGTTTTTTATTAC
>NW_007497452.1:0-269 GCF_000475195.1 Diaphorina citri
GTGGACTACAGTGGAAATGTATACTACATAGCTCTCGAAGATATAGAGCCCAATACAGAATTAATGGCAAATTATCATCCAAGTTTCAATATTTCCCCCGAAATGTTCTGGTCAGGAGCTTTCAGACATAACCTGACATGTGAGTAACTTGAAGGTATAATAGAAAACAAGTTAGAAGTTATGCGAAATAGATAAATATTCCACCTTACATGTCCTGTGGGTTTGAACCTTTGAACCCCAGCCGGATTTTGAATTTGGTCCAAAATCAT
>NW_007497453.1:0-269 GCF_000475195.1 Diaphorina citri
CATTCGTGCAATATGCCATACTGATATTCCAACAATAGAAGAGGAAGAAGTAAAAGAACACGATGATAATGATGAAAAGAAAGAAGTTCACATGATACGAAATCATCTTCTAAACCAATTAGTTTTATAATGCAGTAAAAAATACACCTCGAGTAACGATAAAAAGATTATGAATTCAAATGAACATTTGTTAATCCTATTTACCTTCTAATTGAATTTTTTAATTGAAGTCATCCGTTTTGTTCATTGTGTATTGCATGAGACCAGAA
>NW_007497454.1:0-269 GCF_000475195.1 Diaphorina citri
TATTTCATTTTCGTCTGTAGGTATTATCTCTGATGCAAAATCAAGGTTAAGAAAAGGACTTGGTTCATCTTAACTAGATTGAATTGAATTGAATTAAATCTTACAAAATATCTTCCTCTGATATGCTTCGTGATGGAGTGGGTATACATATATATATCACTATAAGTGTTCATAAAATTCGTAAAGGAGGTTCTTCATACGAGTAACGCTGTGCTATCCAAAGAAATTATGAGGAAGTTCTCAGCTTCACCACAAATAAAATTATTGAA
>NW_007497455.1:0-269 GCF_000475195.1 Diaphorina citri
CTACAGCGATGTGAGGTAAAGGAGAGAGGAGGAGATCCCATTCATTCCTACTCAGGGATAATAATATCAATTTAAAACACAAATAAAACACTCAGTACAGTAATGTAGGTAAAATAAAAACCTTCGTAATAAAACTCGAAACATTTACCTCTGTCTTAATCGTTTAACACGTTAGTATCCTCGAGCCCCCACCTTCATTGAATATTTATTTTCTAATGTTCAAAGTGTTGAAAAGTTAAAAGTTGATAAATAGTGCTTCTGACGTACGT
>NW_007497456.1:0-269 GCF_000475195.1 Diaphorina citri
CTGTTGTATACAAAAAGACCTTTGTGGGTATTAATGGTAGTGAGTAATTTGGATGGTTCGTCCAGTTCCAACTGTAGGTAAGCCTGAGATAAATCTAATTTACTCCAAATTTTACCACCTCCAAGAGAATGAATAATATCATCTATACGAGGTACTGGGTACTTGTCGACTATCAAATGTTTATTGATAGAAACCTTATAGTCCCCGCAAATGCGAATAGAACCATTTGGTTTAACCACAGGAACTATGGGAGAACTCCAGTCAGAACT
>NW_007497457.1:0-269 GCF_000475195.1 Diaphorina citri
AATGAAGTTATTATTTTGTTCTGAAATCGAAGAGAGAAGGAAGACTAGATGGGACAAAGCCAGCCGTTCCGAGAACGAACCTCACGAGGATAAAGTTTTCTTTGGTTGGCCCAAAACCTAATGGGAAGTCTCTTCTTTCTCATCTGATGAGTGAGATACTACGGGATGGCCATACTACGACACAGACAACGCGAGTCAACAGTTGTTTCATTGCCACGAAATATGTAAAAACAGTGGTAGCACCTAAATGGGAATTATTGTCTCTTCTC
>NW_007497458.1:0-269 GCF_000475195.1 Diaphorina citri
GGTAAGTTCTGATCTTTTCCGAGTGAAATACATCATGATAATGTAGGTATACCTACATGAAAATCATTTTTCATATTTTTATTTATTTATTTTTTTACTTTTTTTTCATAAACTATAAAATTATGAAAAAAGTAACTATGGCTATCCATAAAATATTTTTAAATGATAAAATTATGTAAAAAAAAGACAATAGTGGGATTCGAACCCCCACCCCACCCGCTCATCGGTTAGTCAGAGATCACACTTCTTACCACTCGGACACTCCGACT
>NW_007497459.1:0-269 GCF_000475195.1 Diaphorina citri
CCGGTTCTGAGAAGGATAGAATCCGGTTCTGAGACGGTTAAAATCCGTTTCTGAGGAGGATAAAATCCGGTTCTGAGATGGATAGAATCCGGTTCCGAGACGGTTAAAATTCGGTTCCGAGACGGATAAAATCCGGTTCTGAGAAGGATAGAATCCGGTTCTGAGAAGGATAGAATCCGGTTCTGAGATGAATAGAATCCGGTTCTGAGACGGATAGAATCCGGTTCTAAGAAGGATAGAATCCGGTTCTGAGAAGGATAGAATCCGGT
>NW_007497460.1:0-269 GCF_000475195.1 Diaphorina citri
TACTATGGATAAAATCAAACAGAATTCGAAAAAAAGGGTAAAAGTTCAGGTCACTGTGGAAAAGTAAAACCATTCTCTGGAACACACCGAAGTTAAGTAGGGTTGAGAGTGCTGAGAATAAAAATCAATGAACCACCCAGGTCCTGCATACTCTTAAAAATTGTGATTGTCTTTCAAGTTCAAAAATAAATAAAAATAATTCCAACCCACCCCAACCTACCTACCTACCTACCTACTTACCTACCTACCTTGTCAAACCTCTTTAAAAA
>NW_007497461.1:0-269 GCF_000475195.1 Diaphorina citri
GAATCGAACCCGCGGCCTAGCGCTTACAAGGCAGACGCACTACCAACTAAGCTAACTAGCCTGGCCCATAAGCAATAAGTATTGTTAAAGCGCTTAAGAGAGTATTTAAAATGCCCCGTTTTCAAAAATAAATGTAGACAATGTGCTGTACATGTTGGATTAGTATTAGTACTTGTAGGCAGCTATAATGCGCCTATATTTTCATTTATCAAGAGATTAGGCAATGTGTCGTACTTAGATGAATTCACTGATATCAATTATTTCTCAGG
>NW_007497462.1:0-269 GCF_000475195.1 Diaphorina citri
ATATTTTATTATTTCAGCTGTGCCCAATACCGATGAGGTAGATAATGATAACCTAGTCACTCTCAATGTTGAGGCAGTTGAAAATACTCATGGAAATCAAATGTCACTTGACAATCCAGATGAGGAAAGTGAAGCAGAGACCACAGAATCCAAAGCAGAAGATGAGGAGTCAAAAGAAGTAGTTATCATTGATGTCAACTGTACCGAACTGGACTTAAACCATGCAAGAATTGGCAAGATGGAAAACTTTGACCAATTGGTGAGTGAAT
>NW_007497463.1:0-269 GCF_000475195.1 Diaphorina citri
TCTGGGGGATCTGGTTTAGTGGGATATCTCCTAAAACTCTCTGACCTAAGGCTCGCTTGCAATCTTATCTTTTCTCTTGCTAGTCCTCACATCGAGAATAGTATCGTCAGGTTCACCACAATGCTCACAGAGCGACAGAGCCCATCCTCTCCCACGAGAGTGAGTATCCGTTTCCTGTAGTCCCTACAGTACTGAAATTGGCCGGTCAGGGTACGAGTGATTCAGCCGATTCAAGGGCACGTCTAGTTCTATACGAGCCTGCACACTCT
>NW_007497464.1:0-269 GCF_000475195.1 Diaphorina citri
GCAGCATACCTAAGTAGGTATGTCACAACTCATCACATGCTCACTTCAGTAGACGACTTAGTGCAGCATACCTAGTCATTTCAGTAGACGACTTAGTGCAGCATACCTAGTCACTTCAGTAGACGACTTAGTGCAGCATACCTAGGTAGGTATGTCACAACTCACATGCTCACTTCAGTAGACGACTTAGTGCAGCATACCTAAGTAGGTATGTCACAACTCATCACATGCTCACTTCAGTAGACGACTTAGTGCAGCATACCTAGTCA
>NW_007497465.1:0-269 GCF_000475195.1 Diaphorina citri
ACCGGGCATCAAAACTTTTTGTGTGTTTCTGTCAACGCTCCCGCATTTCCAAGTCGCCATCGCGTCGGTATTCAAATATTGAAATTTTGGGGAAACGAAAGTTTTATCCAAAGAAATTTGAAAGGAAACTTTGTACTTTGTAAGTTTGTACCTATACTCAATTTGTAGGTACCTACCTTCTAAGAGAAGTTATTCGAATGTGATGAGTAGGTAGTGGGTACATGGACATAGGAAATACTATCTCCTGGAGTGGTTTTTGGACAAATAAT
>NW_007497466.1:0-269 GCF_000475195.1 Diaphorina citri
CATTGCTTACAGGACATTCGGGAAAAAATCGGATAAAACTCACAAGTGGGAACGGTAGACTGACTGAGATTTCTTCGTCGTCCGTTCCAAAAATACGGACGACTAGTCACTTCCTTGAACAAATTAATCTCTCAGTCGTTATTTGTCACGTACCTACAGTGAATACCTGTGTACATTTCAGTGGACAATAGATAGGTATGTTCACTAGATATTGGGTGTCCACTATCTAAACTATGTACAGTCAATAACAGCTGTTTACATTTTAATTG
>NW_007497467.1:0-269 GCF_000475195.1 Diaphorina citri
CAAACTGATGATACATCGGGGACGTTACTCCAATATTTCACTCACCCGTTATCTTTTGAATTTCATTGCAGGGGAGGGCGGGAAGGGAAAAGGGAGAGGAAGGGAAGGACACAGGGAGAGGGGAAGGAGAGAGGGAGAGAAGCGTTAGACGTTTCCAGTCCACAAAGTTTATTGTGATGCATTTCATCATAAAGGAGAGACAAATGTGTCAACGCACACACCTTGAACCCTTTACTTTCGCTCAAGGTGGTGGGGAAAGAAGACTTTTA
>NW_007497468.1:0-269 GCF_000475195.1 Diaphorina citri
AAAAAAAAAAAAAAAAAAAAAACTAGGGTGCCGGCAGCCTAATCTGGTGACAGGGTTCCGGCACTCTAATATTGAACTCTATATCGGGAAGTTCGACACTATAATATAGCATTCCAACAGCCTAAATCAGGGGAAGTAACCCAAAAATAGAGTTCTTCCACCCTATTCTCAGTGTGATTGCCCAAACGCCCATCCCTTACCAACAACGCGCAACGTTGCTTAACTTCGGTGATCCACTGGGAACTGACACTTTCAACGTGTTATTTGCC
>NW_007497469.1:0-269 GCF_000475195.1 Diaphorina citri
CTGAGGGGGGGGGGATAGTACCTATGTAGTGTAGGGTAGTGCAGTAAAAAGGGTAGAATTGCAGAAAAGCTTCATAGGAGAAAAAGTTGGTACCAAAATAGACTTTCCTCCTACAATTTTTCTTCTACGGTTTTCTTTTGCAAAATTTGTATTCCATACCACCACAGTAAAAGGAAATACAAAGTTTGAACGGGAACAATAAATAACACAGTAAGCGATAGGGATACAAAAGACACTGTGCAAACAAGTCCACTGCAAACACTCTGAGC
>NW_007497470.1:0-269 GCF_000475195.1 Diaphorina citri
CAGGATTACGACTAGGAAAATGCTCGCGCAAAAGTGATAATGTGTCGATTTTATTATGCTAACGCGTTGTTGAACAGTGTTAGACTCCATGATGACTAATTTTGATTTGTTTACAATCAATCTGTCAAAGATTGGGCAAGATACGAGTAAAACAACGCATAACAAAGTTATGACCCTTTCAAATCTTGCGTTCTTATTGGGACACCCTTTACAATTCTTGTTTAGTCAAATCACATAATGTCAAATCTACGTAAGAGTAGCAGTTGAAA
>NW_007497471.1:0-269 GCF_000475195.1 Diaphorina citri
GAAAAGGAGAATTTTGAATTTGGACGAATCATATCAAAATATGGAATTGTAAATACTTTTCCATACTTTGGTGATTTACGGCACTGCTGAATCTGTTCCCTTGTCAATTTTAAATAATTCCAATGCAACAAGTTCTTTTGTTTGTTTGTTATTTTATTGGGATTTTTTCAATTTGTCCCCTGACACAATTATCTTATTATGTATTATTAAGGTGTGTCCAAACATAGTCAACCGGTTGTCGATAGACGAGGTAAATCTATGTTGTCGCG
>NW_007497472.1:0-269 GCF_000475195.1 Diaphorina citri
TACCTCTTTTACTTTCTCTTTATATCACTGCTACTCTTTGCCTTTCTCTCCTTCCCTCTCAGAGTCTATCCCTCCTTTCCTCTCTCCCTCCTTTTCTCCTTCCCTCCTTTACATTCCCTCCCTCCTCTCTAACTCTGCATTTCTCCTCCTCCTTTACTCTCTGCCTTCCTCTCCTTCCCTCTCAGAGTCTATTACTACCTTCTCTCCCTTGCTTTCTCTCCCTCCTTTATTTTCCCTCTCTCTCTCTCTCTCTCTCTCTCTCTCTCTCT
>NW_007497473.1:0-269 GCF_000475195.1 Diaphorina citri
CGTTTTGTACCGCTATTTCCGGTTCACTATGGATGGAAACAATACAACTATCGTCCGCAAACATTTTCAAACTTCCAGGCGCTATTTCAGTTTCCAAAAGGGAAAGTTCCGTTTCCGCAAGTTTCCTGAAAGGAAAATATACACCTAATCAATATAACTATGTATCACGAGCTCTAACTTGTAACAAGAGTGAGTATTGCTATCTAACTCACACCCTTGTAATGGCCCTATCAAATTTATCAACATACCTATTTAGGTAGTTCTGTAAT
>NW_007497474.1:0-269 GCF_000475195.1 Diaphorina citri
GCGGTTCAGGACGAGCCAGCCAATTTAACATGGCTAGAGCTAGAGACCATCACCCCGGTGTATAGCAGATACAAAAAGTAAATAGGTTGAGAAAACTCACTTGATAGGCTGAGGTGAAGTTGTTCTTCTGGAAGAAAGGAACGAAGATATATCCTACAATAGGGATTACGAAGAAGCAGGACACACCAAACATCCACAGCTGAGGTCCGAACTTGTACACTTCTGCTGGTTGACCGATGAATGTGATGGATGAGAGAAAACTGAAACCA
>NW_007497475.1:0-269 GCF_000475195.1 Diaphorina citri
CTACTGATTAGCATTGGAGAGTGTGTATTAAAAATTGGAAGTCTTGTACCATTACTCTGTATTCATCTCCCAAAGTAGTTTCTCTCACGATATTTCACGTAGGACTAACGGATGTCCTTTGTAATACAGACAGACAATGTCGGCTCTTAGACATACCCTATGAAGGTTTGTAGCGAGGGCTTCGGTTGAGTTTCCTCGCTTCGCGAAAAATACAAATTGGAAGTGGAAAGTTCAATACAAAACGAAGGGCGCTGGTTCTTTTAGACTAC
>NW_007497476.1:0-269 GCF_000475195.1 Diaphorina citri
TTGTGACAGCTGATGACCGTCTATCGTCCGCGTTTGTAAAAATGTTCACAATTTTCGCACCACATTGCACTGATATGCATGAAACTTTGTTTTTTGTCAGTCGTACCTATAGGTAAGTAGGTACATCCTAATCTTACCTGGGGCGAAGAAAATACTTCATTTGCCTACCTTAGCCCTACTAGCTCCAAGGTAGAGCGTTGAACCCGTAATCCCGGGTGTAGAAAGCTTTGCTTACACAAATTAATACTTCTTTTCCCTACCTATCTACC
>NW_007497477.1:0-269 GCF_000475195.1 Diaphorina citri
CTGAATTTGATTCCAAGTAGGCATGGTGAGTGAAAGATCAAAGATTCAATGTAGCTCTCTAAATAGGTGAATTTCCCTTTTATCACTTCAGTTTTGTGACTTTTTCCCCTTTTTCGCTTTTCTGGTTCTGGTGTTTCGGCTTTTGAAATTTAAATTTTCGTGCCAAAAGAACACAGAGTAAAATTTTGAGCGAAGTGTAGAATTCGTGAAGGGTGTTTTTCTCTGTGGTCTGTGGAGGGAAAATTTGAATTTTTTTGAAAAAACTGAGG
>NW_007497478.1:0-269 GCF_000475195.1 Diaphorina citri
CTCATTGAAAATCTATTAGCTCAAGCTTGGTCCACTTTGAATAGCAAAACTGAGATGAACTATGGGTTCAGGCATAAAAACCACCCGAGCCAGCCTAGTTAGCTTGGTTGGTGGCACATCTGCCTTGTAAGTGCTAGGCTGCAGGTTTGATTCCCACCCAGGGCAGATTTTATCCTGATGGGATAATCTTTGTTCTCAGAACGGCTGGCTTTCCTCCTATCCTGTCTTCCTTCTCTCTTTGATTTTGGGATGATAAGACCCTAGCAGTT
>NW_007497479.1:0-269 GCF_000475195.1 Diaphorina citri
GAAGAGTGAGCTTCACACACGTTTTAGGACATTGACTAAGTATCCCACTGAAAATAGTAGTTCTTTTATATAGCACACTCATTTAACATCTATTTAAATTTTAAATAGAAAAAGGCCGACCCTATTAAAATAGGAAATAGACCGACCCTATTTAAATAGGAAGAGGCTAGGAAGAAGACTCATTAAACATCTCCATTGTTGATTTGCAGGAATCAAAGCTGGATGAGTCACTCGTGTTCCCATGGAAACAGAAGGAAATCCTCCAGTTC
>NW_007497480.1:0-269 GCF_000475195.1 Diaphorina citri
GCCGGGCGCTGTTACCAGACCTGGCACTCTTGGGGGGTGGGCTAGGCGACCTGTAGGGAGAGAAAAGAATAGAATATAATATGAGTAGGTAGTCCAATTCCAAAAGTGGACACGAAAAACTCATATCTTTTGAACCAAGCAGGAAATTTTAATGGCCTTGAGCCAGCCTAGTTAGCTTAGTTGGTAGTGCGTCTGTCTTCCTTCTCTCTTCGATTTCGGGACGATAAGACCATAGCAGTTACAGTTCCCTCTGTCAAACCTCTTTAAAA
>NW_007497481.1:0-269 GCF_000475195.1 Diaphorina citri
TTGGATTTTTCACAACTTTTTACGTAGGAATCGACCTTTTATTCATAATTTTTACCCAACTGCAACTGCTCCATTAAAACTGAATTAAAACAATAGAAGGTACATGATAGCTTACTCCTAGGTTTTTGTTCTCTTAGCTTCATATTATCTAGATTTCTAGATACCTAGAACGACCAACCTCAGTGGTGTATTGGTTAGCGCGGTGGACTTCGGATCTGGAGGTTGGTGGTTCGAGTCCAAGTCAAGCCATAAAATTTAGCGTAGTGCAT
>NW_007497482.1:0-269 GCF_000475195.1 Diaphorina citri
AAACAAAGAAAAGGCCATAATAAAATTCATAAAAGAATACATCAATCCAAAAGTAAAATATCATCTTTTCTTCGAGTCCACTGGATATGAAGAATTTTCGCGTACTCTACAGAAATTTTTCACAAATTCAGGCATAAATTTGGTAAAATGTAACACTCTCTTAACTGACATTACCGAAGAAAATCAACAGATAGACATCATTAGAAACCAACATGAAAGCTTGACCAACCATAGAGGAATAGAAGAAACCAGCAGGGCAATTAGACAAA
>NW_007497483.1:0-269 GCF_000475195.1 Diaphorina citri
CTTCCACCTTTGTCTCCTGAAACTTGCGGCGTCCTATCACTCATTTTTCTCAGTGCAAACCAACATACTCCTACTGTTCAGGGTTTACGGGTTTAAAGCTTTAAATCTTGCTAGGGTGCTGGAACTCTAATGCGGCAAAAGCTTGAATCCCCTTTGGAAAAGTTCACTCCACACCACTACTTTATGGGTAATAAATATTAGGGTTCGTGTATGTAATATCTAAATCAGGTACAGCTCAAGTTTGTTCGTACTTTTAACACGCATCCATA
>NW_007497484.1:0-269 GCF_000475195.1 Diaphorina citri
AGACAAATTTTTTATTGAATATAAAAAAGAGCGAATTCAGGATACGAAATTTATGAAGGATAAGATGGAAAAGAGATTGCGGAAAAATGGTTTAAAGAAGAAAGGACGAGGAAAAAAGATGAAGTGGAAAGAAGAGCGAAGAAGAAGTGGGTGGAGAAGAAGGAAAATACTCAGGAAATGAATAATAAAAATAAAAATAGACAGAATAATGATAGATAATACGATAAAAATGATAAGACGAGGACAAGAGAAGAATTATAATTTGAAGA
>NW_007497485.1:0-268 GCF_000475195.1 Diaphorina citri
GATACCTTTTATTTGTATCAAATGCCTAAATAGCTTAAATTTATCTAGGAACCTATCTACTTCGGTAGGTTTTTTTTTACTATTATTTTGTTTCAGCAAAATGGGGAAAGTAACAACAAAATATGATAAGTCCAAGTCAGGAACGAAGAAAAAGGAGCCAAAGAGCTTTTTTTACAATAAATTTACCCACTGTTATTTCTCCTTCTTCTTCTTCTCCTCTCATGTTCAGATGGGGTTAGGGTTTGTCTAATATTTGCAAATACCCACC
>NW_007497486.1:0-268 GCF_000475195.1 Diaphorina citri
AAATTGATGTCATGTTCAGCAAAATTGATATGATGTTTAGCGAAATTGATGTGACGTTAAGCGAAATTGATGCGATGTATAGTGAAATCGATGTGATGTTTAGCGAAATTGATGTGATGGTTAGTGAAATTGATGTGATGCTTGAGTCATCTGGTATAATAACATTTGGCACACATGTGAGAAAGAGTGATACGTATAACATTTGGCACTTATGTGTGTTTGTGTTGTGTTTGTCAAATTGTCACTGTTAGACAGAAGAAAAAGAAGA
>NW_007497487.1:0-268 GCF_000475195.1 Diaphorina citri
TATAAATATGGAACATACCAACACAACATTCATATACACTCGTGTGAAAAAATCTGGACAAACTGTCTTGAGAACATTTTATTGTATTAAAAAGTTACTGTTGAATACAATTATACTCGTGTGCATTTTAATTGAAAATAGAGTCAATTAGAAAACCAAAGAGAATTAGTATCTTACAACAATACGAGTAACTCTGCCCTGCTAAAAAAGAGGGCAGTAAGTCCAAAATTTGACATTTTGAGTTATATATCTATACCCACGTATTTTT
>NW_007497488.1:0-268 GCF_000475195.1 Diaphorina citri
TGGGCCTTGCCTCTCAGGGGGTTAATTTTGTTTGTTTATTATTAGTACTTCTTATTTTTATCTCGATTTTCTGATCACCTAAATAAATAAATTCGCGGGGTGAATGACCTGATTTGGAATATTTGACACACAAACAAACAAATAAATGCCCTCGTGCTCCAATATTGGAGGAATTTTGATTACATTTTATTTGTCAGCTCCCATGGCGTAGTGGTCACTGCGCTCGCCTTGCACGCGGGAGACCCGGGTTCGATTCCCGGCGGAGTCA
>NW_007497489.1:0-268 GCF_000475195.1 Diaphorina citri
AAACTGAACATTTTTACTTTTTTTTTTGAGGTTTGATAGAGCTAACTCTAACTGCTAAGCTCTTGCAGTCTTATCGTTCCGAAAACGAAGAGAGAAGAAAGACAGGATATAAGAGAAAGCCAGCCGTTCTGAAGACGAACATTATCCCATCAGGATAAAATCCGCTCCGGGCGGGAATCAAACCCTCGACCTAGAGCAGGGGTTCTTAACCTTTTAGAATTGGCGGACCACTATTGATAAACCAAAAATCTCGCGGACCACTTGAGAT
>NW_007497490.1:0-268 GCF_000475195.1 Diaphorina citri
CCTCTTCTTGTGAATCTGAAAATTGAAATCTTCACAACTTTTCTTCAAGTCAAAGTAGGAAGTTTTCAGTCAACGCTTTTGCTTATTAGCTTTAAGGATAAGGATATTCGCAAAGGAGAATAATGTACGATGATTATTTTCACATGTATTTTGTAAAAATTGAGAGATCACATTGATCTCAGGTAGATTGGTAGGTACCATAAGTTTTGTACAAAACAATAGTGTTGTATTTCATGCTCTGGGAGGCGATTGTTACTTTTCGGAACTT
>NW_007497491.1:0-268 GCF_000475195.1 Diaphorina citri
TTAAAAAATACCGGTAAATCGTGAACTTTGACGTCACGCTCCCGTAGGCGATGACGTCACATCAAATGTCCCGAGCAAGCACAAGTTTCCCTGAAAGTCGCAAAAGTTTAGGGATCATCTCTAAACGTCCCTAACCCTAAATTACCCTCTAAAAAATCCTACCCTAAACCCTTCAAGTTAAAACCCTACCCTAAACCCTTCAACTTAAAACCCTACCCTAAACCCTTCAACTTAAAACCCTACCCTAAACCCTTCCACTCAAAACCCT
>NW_007497492.1:0-268 GCF_000475195.1 Diaphorina citri
TGAGTTTACATTAGATACGGCGGCACACACATAGTATTTACCCCACATGTCCCACATAATAAATTTACATACGAGACGAAAGCTGAGAAAAACTTTTTTCTTTATGTTTCGGTACATAAATAACTAAATAGGTAGATACATAAGAAATCATCACATGGGTTTATATTATCCATTCACAACTCTCAACATTTTATACGAAAAAAACAACATAAAAACTTTTGCGCTTTTTTCCCGGCTACTAGACTACTTGTTGCGTTAGAGTTTGTTT
>NW_007497493.1:0-268 GCF_000475195.1 Diaphorina citri
ACGGATGTGAGGAAGATCTATGCTTGTGTTCTGAATGAGTTGCTCCAGACTGCCTCCGTTGATGTACTGGAATTTAGACCGAAAAAATATTGTCATCAAACAAAACCCTTAACATCTAATGGCGAGAATAACAATAATCTGATTTTAAATGTGGTAGGTATAAGTTTTAAGTTGAACTCAAAAGCAATCTGATTACCTAGTTGATTTCAAACTTTTTTTAGCCTTTCGAACCAAGAGTCAAACCCTGATTAAGATCCTGGCCATACGT
>NW_007497494.1:0-268 GCF_000475195.1 Diaphorina citri
GATTCTGAGTTTTTATAAAAGTTACCTATTGTTTACATTAACCGTATTATTTTCCTTTTGCAAAATCCCCTCTTCTGAAGCTTTTTTTCCCTCTTTTTTTTTGCCGCGATAGCGCCTGTATTTTAGACCATAGGAAAAAGGGAAAACGAGCTTGGGTTCTTGACCATGTTAATTTGTGTTATATATGTAGGTAAATACAACTAACTTTACCTTGAACACTTTTTTTGTACTCTCTCTTCTCTTGAATTTCCCAGCCCATTGAACGTAC
>NW_007497495.1:0-268 GCF_000475195.1 Diaphorina citri
AGAATTACATTTTGATAGGAGTCCAATTGAATTGGGTTTGTGGTTGTTGCAAATCTTGCATACAGTTTCTCTTTGTTTGTTGTGCTAGTTTTGCTGTCATAAATGTGCCGCTTAGTGGTTGTACTTGGTGTTTCATAATAGTCATTATAGAAGTCTTGACCTTTGAAGCTATTTTCATCACTTTCCTCCTTGGTTTTCTTGTTGTCTACATGTTTCTTTGATTCAGTCGGAGTTTTAACTTCATTGCTAAGTACAGTCTGAGTGATAT
>NW_007497496.1:0-268 GCF_000475195.1 Diaphorina citri
CTTCCTCCTTTTTCTTTTCTCTTGAAAATCTTGAAAAGGAATAGCAGATAATATTTGCAAACATTGAAATTGGTAACCAACCTTATGTGGGTGCTAACGAATTCACTGTGAATCTGTGATGAAATGAATCAACAATCTTTCTGTAATCCCACTTCCAAACTATTTACAGTTTACAGTGAGTGAGGTTTCGAACTTTGAACTGAACTTTACAATCACGATAAATTGATTAGTACACAAGAATTACAAAATGTAGAGCAGCTAAATAAAA
>NW_007497497.1:0-268 GCF_000475195.1 Diaphorina citri
CTCTCTCTCTCTCTCTCTCTCTCTCTCTCTCTCTCTCTCTCTCTTCCTTTTATTATCCTTCTCTATCCCTCTTTCTCTCTCTTTCCATTAATTATTATTTTTTTCTTTTGTCCCTTTTTTCATGTCTCCCTCTCCCACCTCCCTCTCTCTCTCCCTCTCTCTTCCTTTCTCCACAGATTGTTCCTTTTTCTCACTCTATCCATAAACAATTTCTCTTACCATTGTCCTCTCTCTTTCTTTCTCATTATCCGGGTGTTTTGGAATTGGA
>NW_007497498.1:0-268 GCF_000475195.1 Diaphorina citri
TTAGTTAAGAGACATGAACTTTTTTTAGCTTTTTCAAAACTTTCGCCCGGAATAACGGCCGTAATTTACATTTGTCGATCATCGGACCGGGACACATTTGATCTAAAGATTTAACTGAAACAGCTTGCAAAATTTGAGCGAGTTTGCTTGAAAAATCAAGTCCTAAGGAATGCGAACTCTTTTGAGCTTATTCTTCGGAGAGTGGCCCTATGTTTCCAGGCATATTCTGTAGAATCCTCTTAAAACAACAAGAAATGTAAGAAGATAC
>NW_007497499.1:0-268 GCF_000475195.1 Diaphorina citri
TAGGTAAGGTTCGTTTTCGGAACGTCTGGTTTTCTCCTAATATAGGTTTATCCTGTCTTCCTTCTCCCTTTGATTATTGGAGGATGAGACCTTAGCAGGTAGGTACAGTTCCCTCTATCAAAAATCCTCGGAAAAACAAATGAAAATTGTTTCCGTTAGGTTCAGTGTTCCCTTTTACCCCGCTCTCTCTTACACAAGTTTTAACCCCAATGCATAATAATTCTGGATAAACACAATTTATTATGTGAGCTTGTTTTTTCTATTCCTT
>NW_007497500.1:0-268 GCF_000475195.1 Diaphorina citri
AAGGTGTTGAAACACCCTTTAAAAATACATTAAGTACTTTCCTTCCTATATGATAAGGAAGTAAAAAGGTGTTGAAACACCCTTTAAAAATACATTAAGTACTTCCTATATGATAAGGAAGTAAGAAGGTGTTGAAACACCCTTTAAAAATACATTAAGTACTTTCCTTCCTATATGATAAGGAAGTAAGAAGGTGTTGAAACACCCTTTAAAAATACATTAAGTACTTTCCTTCCTATATGATAAGGAAGTAAAAAGGTGTTGAAAC
>NW_007497501.1:0-268 GCF_000475195.1 Diaphorina citri
TCTCATGAACGCCATCCTATTGTCAGCTGTTGGATGCCTCCTGAGGGCACGAAGGTACTTGCGTCTGTTCTGGATAGCGACCTTGATCTCGTCATCCCACCACGGGACAGGAAGACGATTGGGGGGAAGCTTTTTCTCAGGAATAGCATCATTAGCGGCCGATAGAATGGCATTATTAAACAACGAAAGGGTACCATCAATGTCGGAACTGTCGATAGGAAAATCAAAGTTTATGCGTTCCCTGAACAAATCCCAATTAGCCCTGTCG
>NW_007497502.1:0-268 GCF_000475195.1 Diaphorina citri
ATATTCATGATCATCTTGTGAAAATGTTACGCACATTGCATAATTTATGCCAAGCTCAGGCGTTCATATAAATTTTCATCGCTCAAATTGGTAGTACCTAGGTACAAAACAAACTAGACACTCATAAAATAACCCTGATAATAGTTAAATCCCAAATTCTGAACAATCTTATTTTAATTTAACATTTTCGTTTTTGAACTTGATAGGGGGTATTTTTTCTTGGAAACGACTCAACAGTCTCTTCAATTTTTTTTTTTTTTTTTTTTTT
>NW_007497503.1:0-268 GCF_000475195.1 Diaphorina citri
GAAAAAAGTTTTGTTTATTTTACATTATTTGTGGTTGATCTAATATAAATTTGAAAAACACCTTCGTTCTCTATTGTGTCTCTTATCGCCCATCTGATGAGGGACATGTTACTACGGGATGGGCAACACGAAACTAATGTAGCAGGTGTTTCATTGCTACGAAACAAAAAAAGGCTGTGAAACACTCATCTTTTTTTTAACCCGTTCGTTTGGAAACACCCTTGAGAGGACCAAAATGGTGCACTTATCCTAGAGTTAGCTTAAGTTG
>NW_007497504.1:0-268 GCF_000475195.1 Diaphorina citri
ATTTTATAATATAACATTTCCAAAAAGTCCCTATAATGTTGGAGTAAGCAATACGCCTTGTCTCCTGCACCATCTAATGCACTTGGTGTCCCTATGCACCCAGCACTCTTCCTATAAACCTGTGTACATGTATGTATAATATATCTAGGATTTCTAGTTTTTTTTTTTTTAGTTAGGAAATATTACCATTTACTTCATCATGCACCCGAACACCTGCATCCCAAGTCTCTCTCTCTCTCTCTCTCTCTCTCTCTCTCTCTCTCTCTTT
>NW_007497505.1:0-268 GCF_000475195.1 Diaphorina citri
AGAGCGAGGGAGAATGGAAACAACTAGAGACGGTTTTACAATTTGGGTCCTTTTTTTCTTCTTCCTCCTCCTCTTCTTCTTTTACTTCTTCTTTAGGACCTCTGATTTACTACAAGATCTCATAGTATTTCCATTTCCCGAACAAAAGGATCTGTACATGTGTGTAATATATTTCGTTATGTAAAAAAAGGTTCCTTGATATTGTATAATACATCGTTCCCTCCAAATGTAAAGAAATCAGTGCAGCTGCTCTTCTTGAGATCTCTTA
>NW_007497506.1:0-268 GCF_000475195.1 Diaphorina citri
GTCCTGGATCGTCACCCATCAGAACATCTAGCTAGGAGATCTAGAAAATCGCGTGATGCTGGCTTTTCCCGGACCTACTCAGGCTAGGTGAAGTTAATGTCAGGTGTCGAGTAGGTTGTCACCGAAAGGAGAGTAAAACTACAAGTCACTCAAAACCTGATACGAAAGTTATATACATATATACCTATAAATGTAGATCTGTCCTAGGACAGGTTTCAACACGACGTTCTCCACTTTTCTCGATCTTGGGCGTCCTCCTTCATTTGTT
>NW_007497507.1:0-268 GCF_000475195.1 Diaphorina citri
ATCTATCTCTCTTCCTCTCCCCCTCCCTTTTCCTCTGTCTTTCTCCCTCCTCCTCCTCCTCCCTCCTTTTTCCTCTATCTCTTTCCCTCCTCTCCTCCTCCTTCTTCTCTTCTTCTTCTTCTTCCTAATACTTTCATCTGTCTGGGCTCTCTCCCTCTTTATCCACCCATCCTCTCTCTGTCTCTCTTCTTTTTCTTCTTCTTCCTCCTCCTTTTTATTTCATTCATTCATCTCCCCCTTCTCTCTCTCTCCCTTCCCCTCCTCTCTG
>NW_007497508.1:0-268 GCF_000475195.1 Diaphorina citri
TAGTTACATACCTATTTATCCGTAAGCTCCAATCATACTTGAAAACATGTTTCTGTACGCGACCTGGGCCATAAATGAAATATTCAATGAGAGTACTGAAGAGGTCATTTTAATAATGTTTGGTATCAAATTTTAAGGTGGATTTCCACCAACGCGATTTTTGCCGCGCGACAGAGTCGCGCGACAAAAGTCGCATAGTGGAAACGTGTCGCGCGACACGAAAAAAAGTCGTGCGACCATGCGACTTCTATCCGATGAAAGTCGGTCC
>NW_007497509.1:0-268 GCF_000475195.1 Diaphorina citri
ACCTTCACTCGTAAGTTTATATGGAAAAAAATAAGGGGAAAGAATAAAATAACTTTTTGTGGAGAGGGGAAATCTTCCAAAGACACCCGTTGCAAAAAAAAAACCTTTAAGTACAATTGGGAGTGTGGGATTAATGTCCAGATACCAGAACATCCAGACCCACTGAAACCCAACCTCTCTCTCTCTTCACATTAGTTCCCTGGAACCAGATGTATTGGACATTATTTCAGGGCCCAGAATAAAATGTCTATTTGATTTTTTCTAATTC
>NW_007497510.1:0-268 GCF_000475195.1 Diaphorina citri
CCGTTGGTCCTCATTTTTCCTGCTCTATGACTTTGAAACATCACCCAAGTAAGCGCAACTGATCTATTATGTACATAATGTTTACAGCACAAGACCTTGATTAATTAAAAAAACCTAGCCTTATTTTATTATTTCTCTCAGTGGTACTTTCGCTATTATTCAACTTCAACATCCTGGCTGCCAAAGCACATTCAATCGTGTTTACCCATAGAAATCTATGTAATAAAACATCTCCCTTAACATGAGAGACAGACTCTTTAATTCTTAG
>NW_007497511.1:0-268 GCF_000475195.1 Diaphorina citri
ACCCATTGTCATGCACATACTTTCGGCCAATTCGTTCAGTAGAGTCAAGAAAAATGAAATCCAGAAGATCTCTTACCTGAAACAAAAGAAAACAGAGGGCGTGAAAATCAAGAGGACATAAACTGTAGGGAAAGGAAAAGCAAAGCACAATGCTAATATTGTTTGAAAAATTGAAACTGTCAGATCCTGGAATTTGTTCTTTTGAATTTCATGAAAAACGAGCAAAAGAAGATACTTTTCATGAAATCTCTGCCAATTTTGATAGTGA
>NW_007497512.1:0-268 GCF_000475195.1 Diaphorina citri
GAGGATATTATCTGGTACTAGACCGATCAACGATCTGGCGATCTCCTTATAAGCTAGTTCAGGCGATACCTGCAGTGAATATAGTACTCTGTGGTGCGTCTCTACTAATGAACGCCTAATAACCGGGACCACAGTCAGAATTTAAACTTTTAACTCTTGAATGAAACAATTTGATTGGCTAACAAGCCGGGCCCGTCCCTCCGGGAATTTTTTAGGCCGTAGTTTATTCGATCGTAGTTAAAGAAAATCAGTACCTATGTACCTACCT
>NW_007497513.1:0-268 GCF_000475195.1 Diaphorina citri
GGATATATCATTTGACTGAGACTGAGAGTTGGAAACATCCTGTATACGATCATCACTTGTAGATGTTCCCGCACTCAAAGGCTGACTGGAACGCCTGAATACTCTAGTTTTAAAATAAACTTGAGGGCGGAGAGAACAATTTTCCTGGTTACTCACATCGTTTTGAAGACGTTCGTTTTGAGTTGACTTAGCGTTCACATTACCACAGTACTTGCGAACATAACAAGAATTTCTTGTATAAGTACCATTTTCATTTGAAACTGTAATT
>NW_007497514.1:0-268 GCF_000475195.1 Diaphorina citri
CTGGATGACGAGCACTCAAACTGTCCGAAACTGAACACGTAAAACGTAAAAATTACGCGGAACCGCGTAAAAATGTGTCACAAAACACGGAAAAGAAAATGGTCTTAATGGGGGATTAGTATAATTTGTAAATGAACTGTAGGTACTTGGGCAGTTTTTTGTAGGTGACAGTTTTTTGTTAATAGTAAAAAAAAAATCGGAAGTCGAAATCAATGGCCTTTAATGTGATAATGTCATAATGTGAGGTGGTTTAGTCCCATTATTGTCC
>NW_007497515.1:0-268 GCF_000475195.1 Diaphorina citri
TATTACACCCCGGATTTACGGGTCATTGGTAAATTGCTGCGTTGTGCGAAGAAATTATTGGATGAAGGTTTAAAGGTCAAAAGGACATAATTTTCCTTCATTCCTTGAACTCAGAAGTACAGTCCACTTCAACTGGGAAGTCCGATGACCTTTGGGTGCGCACTCGTCAAAAAATAGCTCGTTGATTAAAAAGTAAGCATGTGAATAGTTGATCCCATGGGATTTTTCACGCCGAATCGAATAGTGAAACTTTTAGAACTGTCCGACT
>NW_007497516.1:0-268 GCF_000475195.1 Diaphorina citri
CAGAGAGAGAGAGAGAGAGGGAGAGAAAGAGGGAGATCATGAAATGGTGAAAATTGGTGGAGATGTCAGAATTACAAAGGTACTTACATACCTACGTGTACATGATGTAATTTCATGCATAGATGGAGAAACATTGGTAGGCACCTACCTAAGCACATACATTATAGATCCTCTGTGAGGCTGTGACTCCTAATGAAGGAGTTGTGGGTTCGATTTTTAGATTTTTGCTGCTTACCTGTGAACAAACAAAAAAATACATTTTTTTTAG
>NW_007497517.1:0-268 GCF_000475195.1 Diaphorina citri
GATGAAAGAGCCAGAGAGGAACCAACAAGAGTAAACTAAATATGAACGAAGAATATGTGGAACTTCTACCCACGCTCTCCAACAGATGAAGTTGGAGGAGAAGAGATTTGATGAATTTACGATCGAGTTTGACCAACAGATTTTGTTCGTTTTCGTGTAGCTCTAACATGTCTACACAATCTGCATGGAGCGTACTTTCAGGGTCTTCGTCCAATAATGGGTGATCCAATTGAATTGTAATATTGTTTATTTTGTTATATTTGGATAA
>NW_007497518.1:0-268 GCF_000475195.1 Diaphorina citri
CAAGGTCAAGTGCGTGCAGTCTGAAAAATGCTGATTGGAAACCTGCACAGCACATTGGGCGCTCAGAAAATTAAAAATAAATGAATAGAAAATTTCACCCGATTATGTACATTTATTACTTTCCGTCCTAAAGGATTAAGAAAGAAATAATCATTAGTGTTTTACCACCGGAGGAGGTTGAAGAAGAAAGGAAATTAGAATAGAATAGAATAGAATATACCTTGTTTATCCTGCCCGAATAGGACTGAAAAGTCCCTTTACCCCAGCA
>NW_007497519.1:0-268 GCF_000475195.1 Diaphorina citri
TTTCTGCCATGCCCGAAGGAATTTCAAGAGTGTCTGAATAATTTTTCATTATGTCTGGAGGAATATCGTGCTTCTCCGTATCTTTTTCGATATTACCTGAAGAAAGTACATCTTCTGATCGTTTTTCAATGTGATCTAATGGAGTTACATTATTCACTGAGATTGCGATATTCTCATTTGAATTTTTCTCTACTTCAACGATCGAATTGACATAGCTAGGTTCATTATCAGGCTTATGTTCTGTATGTTCTTTTGACCTGTCTTTGAA
>NW_007497520.1:0-268 GCF_000475195.1 Diaphorina citri
GAAAATTGTTTGTCCACCGTTGTTGTTGGTGTCGTTGTTGTTTTGTTTTGTTGTTGGTGTGTTGTTGTTGTTGTTGTTTGTTTTGTTGTTCTTGTTGTTTTTGGAGGAAAATTCGGCGCGGCGGTAGAAAGAAACAGGTGGACAGGGATTCATAGTTACGTAGGAAATTGACGGATTCTCCCTTTGTATCGTTAATATCTCCGTAAATAATCTGTTTTGTTGTTCTTGTTGTTTTTGGAGGAAAATTCGGCGCGGCGGTAGAAAGAAA
>NW_007497521.1:0-268 GCF_000475195.1 Diaphorina citri
CTACAGGTATAATATTGGTGCACTACTATGTTTCTCTATTTTGAGATTCTTTTTTTAGGACTTGGGGTCATCGTCTAAACTCTAACATATAAAGACTGATGGGGCCATAAAATATTCTTCAACTTCTAAGTATTCTCTTGGAATTTGGATGCATTAACTCCCCATTATTGTACTTATAAGATAGTATACTATAGTATAGTATATTATGAAGATGAGTCATAATATCTTGCTACAGAAACAGAGTGTAGAAATTCAACTTTGTTGGGTT
>NW_007497522.1:0-268 GCF_000475195.1 Diaphorina citri
TTCAACCTACAGCATCTCAAATGTCCTCACGAGGCTGCTGAGTGCATCCCGAAACAGAAGCATGTTTTATCCCAGACGGTCGCTCGTCCAGATACAAACAATTCTTCAGTGTTGTTTTCAGTGATCCGTCAGAAACTGGTGCATTCAACATAGCATTGCGGAAATGTGGACCTGCCTAGGATTAGGAGCACCGCACGCAGCAGTCACAATTTCCTTCATTACCCCGGAGTATTACCTCAAGGTCCACCACTGATATTGGGGAAACAAG
>NW_007497523.1:0-268 GCF_000475195.1 Diaphorina citri
GCGGCTTTTAAATTCAAATGTAGTTAAATATTTAGGTACATGTCCTGTCACACAGTAGACGTCATTCTCTTCGTAGAAGTTCATAGTGCTACACAAATCTTGTACATCCCTTTATTTATTTATTTATTCTGACAGAAAATTCGTCTGAAAAGCCCACCCCGGTACTACAGTGCATTTCTTCAGGGTGTACATCCCAGTTCTGACCAACTGACCGTCAAGGGTTAAGGGGTGTGATGACGTAACGGGAGAAAGAGACGGCAAAAACACA
>NW_007497524.1:0-268 GCF_000475195.1 Diaphorina citri
GCGTCTAACTCCTCCAGTGTGGACGAGGTGAGGAGATGAAGTACATTGTGGAGGTGCTTGTCCTCTACTGTAATACCACGGGTGAGGTTACGAGATATGAACGCGAACACGTAACCCACTTCACTGGGCTGGAAAACAAGACAAGGTTATCCATTGGATCCCACCTTTGTGGCTGAGTGGTCAAGAGCACTGACTCTCAATCTGGAGGTGTTGGGTTCGAAATCCGGGGGCGGAAATTTTCCTTTCCTGGATAGGCATGGATGTAAAA
>NW_007497525.1:0-268 GCF_000475195.1 Diaphorina citri
CGATCACCCTAGGGCTGATTGAGGGCTGACGAAAAACGCCGACCCCGACTGCACACGGGAAAAGGTGAAGAAAAAGAAGAAGAACTAATTGCATCCAAAAAATTCTAAAATAAAAGAAGTTTAGAACCCAACAGCTGCTGATTTAATCAGCATTTAAGAGCTTAGTCACCATATTATTGTCCTGTAATTATTCTTCCTGTTATCTCGATCAATTCGATCTTCAAGGGAAATTTGTCGAAAATTAAACCAACTCTTTCACGGATTTTAT
>NW_007497526.1:0-268 GCF_000475195.1 Diaphorina citri
AAGGGGTGGATATAAGTAATTGGCTAGGTATCAGTCTGCTTCATTTAATGAGGAGGATGTAAGTCTTTTAACATCATTGAAGTGGCAAATTACTTATACATACCTACCTATACAATAAGTTGGAGGTTGGTAGGTAATTTCCTAAAATACAAAAGGGTGGTAGGTAATTTCTTAAAATACAATAGGTTGGAAAATAATTTCAATGGTTCGTAGCTAATTTCTTAAAACCAAATCTTCTCCGTTTTACCCTTATTGGGAGAGTGTTTTC
>NW_007497527.1:0-268 GCF_000475195.1 Diaphorina citri
ACCTACTATGTAGGTACTTACATACCTACTTTATTAGGTACTTTATATTTTCAATCCGGCCCGCCCTCACCAAAACTTACCCATCTCTGACTTGGATAAATAGATAGCGCAACTATTTCTATCTGTCTAGAATAGTCTAGATCCAAACTATTCCCCATCTCATCAGCATTATATTTTCAGTACGAACTCGCAAATACTATATGAAGTTTCTAGTGTAATCCATTATCATATGAAATGGGTGTGATAAAATTACTCGAGATCAAAGTAA
>NW_007497528.1:0-268 GCF_000475195.1 Diaphorina citri
CTAAGGTTGGACAACCCTGATATAAGTGAAATAAAAGTTTAAAGAAGCTCCTTAATAATGCACTGGGAGACCAACTTTGTTGCTGATTTTGTGCTTATGCACTCGGGAAAAAAAAATGTGATAGGGTGCCACAAGTTAGGGTGAATTCCATTATTAAGTTATTTCCCCTGATGATGACCCTATTGTCACCATTTTTGGCAGAGGTCTTCCCTTGTACACCAAAGGATTTGGGTTTTGGCCTGATATCGGACGGGAATAGGTAGAACCC
>NW_007497529.1:0-268 GCF_000475195.1 Diaphorina citri
ACTGTAACTGCTATGGTCTTATCGTCCCGAAATCGAAGAGAAAAGGAAGACAGGATAGGAGAAAGCCAGCCGTTCCGACAACGAACATTATCCCAGCAGGATAAAATCCGCCCTTACAAGGCAGACACACTACGAACTAAGCTAACTAGGCTGGCCTATTACAACAAGTAGGTATTAATACTAGCAATATTAGTACCTAATTAAAATTTAGTTAAACATTGTTGAAAAATTTCATTTAAATCGTATGGACCGTTCGAGAGTTATGGTG
>NW_007497530.1:0-268 GCF_000475195.1 Diaphorina citri
ATATAAATAATTAATGAAGAAATCTTTGGACCATCATAAAAAACGCCATAGCAGTGTAAATAGGCTTTTGGTGAGGTCAACACAAAAAGTCCCACATTTCTAACACACACATAAATTTAATTAAAATTACTTATGTACGTCTCTCCTAGGGCTCTCTCTCTCACACACACACTCTATCCCTCCCTCTATCTTCACCTTCTCTATGTGTCTCGTTTCCCTCCCTCTCTTTTTTTTATTATCTCTCTCTCTCTCTCTCTCTCTCTCTCTC
>NW_007497531.1:0-268 GCF_000475195.1 Diaphorina citri
CATTTCTTGAAGGGTAAAGGGACTATTGTAATCAGCAACTAAACTGTAATCAATATCAATAATCGATTGTTCGGACGAAACTTTGTGACTCAAAAACTCCGGAGAATAATTGGCATCTGATGAAACTGAAGCAAAATGGGCGGCCAATGTCCCAGCAATAGATGGCGTATCAAAAATAAGCTTGGTTGGATCATTAGGATCTTGTAATGCTGTAATAGTCCTGGGTGTGTACTTTCCTCTAAGTTTCCCCATTCTATGAAACATTTCG
>NW_007497532.1:0-268 GCF_000475195.1 Diaphorina citri
CTAAATCCAGTAGTGAATCTGGAGAGCCTCTTCACAGAAAAACCACCTTTAAAGATGAACCTTGAAAAATTTGGAGGCATCAGTAAAAACAGCTCAACGTGTGCTACAAGCTATAAAGTTCATATTATTTGTAGAAGTACTCAAGAGAACCCTCAACCTACAATACTCCAACCCTCGACCCGTTGGATGCCCAAGAAACACATGGGAAGATGGTGTCAGGGAATCTCTCGAATCCATTGGAATCCGACAAGATTGGCAGACCATCGCC
>NW_007497533.1:0-268 GCF_000475195.1 Diaphorina citri
TTTTAGCGCAGAATCAACGAACATTTTCAGAGCAGAATCAACGAACATTTTTAGCAAAGAACCAAGCAAGGGTTTATCCCCGTCGAAAAAATTGAGTTGATAAGATGAGATGAACTGCGCCCTATGCACCAAGAGTGAGTTGAGATGAGTGAAATGGTTTATAAGGTAGGTACCTAGGTAGATCATTTTTAGCCCACAAACAAGCAAAGGGTTTATCCTCGTTAGGACACTTGAGTTGCTAGGATAAGAAGGGACCAATAAATAGATA
>NW_007497534.1:0-268 GCF_000475195.1 Diaphorina citri
TATGCTGTAATTTTGTATTTTCTTAGGTCAAAGTAGTGAACTGAATTAAATCAACCATAAAATATTATGAAATAATAATATTGTGTCAAATTACGCCCGGGTTTAAAGTGTCATGGTGATTTTATACAAATTTGATGTTCTTTTGTTCCCATTTTCGAACATTTTCCTAGGCTTTTACTAATACATATTTCAGAAAATTCATCGACCAAAAAGGAATTGTTGTGTCAACGTGCTATTTATAGTGTTTATTTATTAAACCAACATAAAG
>NW_007497535.1:0-268 GCF_000475195.1 Diaphorina citri
AATTCGATGAAAACTGAAAAACCTGGAGTTTCGGGAAAGAAAATAGAAAGAAGGAAGGAAAGATTGGCGGAATAGCTAGATATGAACAACATTTAGCTTTGAAACAGCTACCTATATGTAGGCGGATGCCTAATATTTATTCCGGATATTCTGATATAGATACCTACATTAGAGCGCGGGACGTAAAAGGTGTATCCACACACAGTCGACGCCCGTCGATCTATTGGATCGACGCGTCCTGTCGACTATGTTTAGTCACACATTGAGA
>NW_007497536.1:0-268 GCF_000475195.1 Diaphorina citri
TTCTCTTTCTTTCTCCTTGAAGCTTTTCTTTCGATTTTTTGGTACTTCCTCGTCTCTTTATTTTTGCTACTGTTGCCACAATAAACGTTCGTAACAAATCATTAAAATCCGGATCTCCTTTGGACTTCTTCTCGCAAGGAAGAGATATAAACGAAAGACGTCGAAAATTTACCAAAAAAAGTCAACATTACGTGTGTACGCGATTTTTGGGCAAATTTCAGTCATTTAGACTTGAGTGCGCCAGCCTAGTTAGCTTAGTTTTAGTTGG
>NW_007497537.1:0-268 GCF_000475195.1 Diaphorina citri
TTTTGCTGGGATATTAGAAAGCCAGCCGTTCTGAGAACGTTCAGGATAAAATTCACCCCGGACTTGAATCTAACCGGTGACCTGGCGCCTGGCGCTTATAAGACGCACTCCCTTCCAAGCTAACTAGGCTGGCTTAGTGGCTTATATATATTCTTCTTCTTCTCCTCCTTCTTCTTCTTCTCCTTCTTCTTCTTCTCCTCCTTCTTCTTCTTCTCCTCCTTCTTCTTCTTTTTCTTCTTCTCCTCCTCCTCCTCCTCCTCCTCCTGCT
>NW_007497538.1:0-268 GCF_000475195.1 Diaphorina citri
GCTAAATAAAATAATTCAAGTACCTACACATCTTTACACTTTTACAGAAATAAAAATCATAATCACCTACTTATATTAACTTATATATGTCGAATGTGGTTTTGCGTGGATCAGAACCGTGGAGCATTACAATAATGTAAAATAATGGACTTTGTGAGATACCTAAAATATTATTAAAACCATTACAAATATGAGTAGGTACCAATTTTTTCTATATGTGTTGGTCAGATGGTCAGTGGTGTATTTATATAGATTTTTTTTTTTTTTT
>NW_007497539.1:0-268 GCF_000475195.1 Diaphorina citri
TTATCTTGTTGTTTTCCCTTAGTTCCTTTTCTTCCATTATGCTTGCATTTGTATTCCCAGTGAGTCTACTGATCACACATCACACGCCACTAGATATCTTTAATAGATATTAAATGACGCTTTTCTGTTTTCATGTGATTTCATGATCTTGTCTGTCTTCATATAGTCCTCAATGAAAAATACCCCAGACTCTTATTTACGACATACCTATGTAATATGTTACGATTGTAATTAGTATTCCCATCATGCCTCCTGTATTACTTATTAT
>NW_007497540.1:0-268 GCF_000475195.1 Diaphorina citri
TATGGGGAGGAAGTGGGGGAGGGAGGGATAAAGAAAGGGACTCATGGTTTTTAGGGAGGACAGGATTATTTTCCATATTCCGCGGCCCATAAAGAATATCCTATAAAGAGGTACCTACCTATACAATAAAGAAAAACACTTCTCTTGTATGGCGAGGATTACCATCTAGATTTAAACTTGGTTAAGTTTTTGCTTAAAATCTTTGAAAACAACCAATCAGAGTACAGATTACTAATCCACGAGTTAAACTAATCAGTCCTAGAAATCC
>NW_007497541.1:0-268 GCF_000475195.1 Diaphorina citri
ATTAATTTATTATTTATTATTCTTGAAATTTGAAATCTTGAAACTTGAATAGCCGTGTCAACACTTGTGTGAGATACACATCAATTAATTACATTGTGACTTTCATCAAATTGTTAATCTTCTTTTATAACAAATCATTTGAAGTTTAGTTGCTTATATTTACATTATTTACTTGCTAGCACACTCTTGTGGACTATTTAGTCGTAAGCTCCTTTTTGCATTTTTTTATGACACAAATAAAGTGAATAGAAAAACCAAAGAAAACAAA
>NW_007497542.1:0-268 GCF_000475195.1 Diaphorina citri
GCCTGACTTCCTCAATTCTTATATCTCCTATGAATTCCCAATACCTCCCCCCATCCCCCATCAATTCAACACCTCTGTAATTACAAGAAAATTATCTGACTGCTGTAATTGAAAAAGATTTGCTGAAAATGGTCGAAACGTGTCTTGCATAACAATAATGGCTGACATTTTCAGCGCTGCATTTGTTAAATTTTTACTGTAGGGTTCCATTTTTAGTTTTAGTTTAGTCCTTCTCCTCCTCCTCCTCATTCTCCTTCTTCTTCTTCTT
>NW_007497543.1:0-268 GCF_000475195.1 Diaphorina citri
AATAGTTTGTGTGGAAATAGCAAGGTTGGAAAACTGTCAAAATAACATTGAACACCAAGTTCTGGGATTTATAAAAAAATATGTCATTGTGTAACTGCTAAGGCCTTTGGTGATGAAGGTTGTGACCTAGAACTTACACATCTTTCAAGCTAACTAGGGTTACTAGGGGTTTCGAACACTGTCGAACACCGACAGTTTGTCTCATTTGTCCATACTCGGTGGGTTTTTGAGTCAGCTATGTGTGATACATTCCTAGGGTGTATCATGC
>NW_007497544.1:0-268 GCF_000475195.1 Diaphorina citri
TTTCCCCAAATGTACTGGGGGCGATTATTGCAGACATTTACACCATGAAAAGAGGAAGAAAAATTTACCACTTTCGATAGGAAATAGTATACATTTCGTAGGGGCACCTCCATTAATTAACAACAGAGAAAACAGGAGAGCCAGTTATTTCAACATGAACGCGATGATTTATGCCCTATTTCCGTTTAATCTGCGGGAACGGCAGGAAACGGGGTCAAATTTTACCCCTTGTTGAATATTAAAGTTCTACCTTTTGCCCGTGAGCTCA
>NW_007497545.1:0-268 GCF_000475195.1 Diaphorina citri
CTTATCATTGTTGAAGATTGGAGTGACTGCTCTTATCAAGCATTTCGACCTGACCTGTTTTCGACGTTCACCAAAACTAGATGGTTTTGACATCTTCAGTTTTTGAAAGGTCAATTTATATGGCTATGAGTATTGGAACATTCGTATTAAAGCTTAACGAGTATGTCATATGAACGACTTTCCCACTGACATATCTATCTAGTTGTGTGATAGATTTATGAATTTCCCAAGAATGATGTGTCTACCTGCATCTATCTAGGTAATACCT
>NW_007497546.1:0-5395 GCF_000475195.1 Diaphorina citri
GAATTGTCCCCACATGGTCTTCTTCATTCTATTCTCAGCATCCACCAGCTCAGCCGCTTCCTGGAACTTGTGCATGGCATCCACCCACTAAACAACCGAAGAGACAACAAGCACAATGAATTATTATGATATATTTTCCACAGTTAATAATAGAAAGTAAAAAGGTAAAAAAAGTAAAAAAAAAAAAACATTAAAAAAGAAGGTTTATTGAAAAATTTCGTTTCGTACTTTGTGGGTCTTTTCAGCCCTATTCCAAAAGTACCTGGGAAAAAAATTGAAACATTAAAAAGATTGAAGCTCAGGGCAACACGTTGCATACGCTAAGATCATATCACTCTGAAACAAAATCTGTGAATTCCCTCATCAGATGGACGAGAAGAGACACAATACTTCCCACTGGGGTGCTGGGCCTACACGAGAACGTTGGAAGTAACCCGTTGAAATATTTGCAATCGAAATTATGGTGCATTTTTTTTTCGATTCTGGGATTCGAACCCGGGACCTAGTGCATGGCAAGCTTGTATCTTACCACTATTAATGAATTTATTTAATTTTGACATCCTTTGTAAATACTATTTTACTTAGGTTATTTTATTTAATGGATAATTACGAATATTCAAGGGAAATTGTTTTCCCTTGAAAATGTCTATAAGATAGACGAGTCGGGATGAAAACCAATTCGTAGGTATCCATTAAATAAAATAACCTAAGTAAACAAAGTATTGTATCTTACCAGTTTGACGGAGTCGTCGTACATCTTGGTGAATTCCTTGCTCAGTGGTACCTCCTCTATCTTGACACGCTGGGTAAACTTACCAGTTTGACGGAGTCGTCGTACATCTTGGTGAATTCCTTGCTCAGTGGTACCTCCTCTATCTTGACACGCTGGGTAAACTTACCAGTTTGACGGAGTCGTCGTACATCTTGGTGAATTCCTTGCTCAGTGGTACCTCCTCTATCTTGACACGCTGGGTAAACTTACCAGTTTGACGGAGTCGTCGTACATCTTGGTGAATTCCTTGCTCAGTGGTACCTCCTCTATCTTGACACGCTGGGTAAACTTACCAGTTTGACGGAGTCGTCGTACATCTTGGTGAATTCCTTGCTCAGTGGTACCTCCTCTATCTTGACACGCTGGGTAAACTTACCAGTTTGACGGAGTCGTCGTACATCTTGGTGAATTCCTTGCTCAGTGGTACCTCCTCTATCTTGACACGCTGGGTAAACTTACCAGTTTGACGGAGTCGTCGTACATCTTGGTGAATTCCTTGCTCAGTGGTACCTCCTCTATCTTGACACGCTGGGTAAACTTACCAGTTTGACGGAGTCGTCGTACATCTTGGTGAATTCCTTGCTCAGTGGTACCTCCTCTATCTTGACACGCTGGGTAAACTTACCAGTTTGACGGAGTCGTCGTACATCTTGGTGAATTCCTTGCTCAGTGGTACCTCCTCTATCTTGACACGCTGGGTAAACTTACCAGTTTGACGGAGTCGTCGTACATCTTGGTGAATTCCTTGCTCAGTGGTACCTCCTCTATCTTGACACGCTGGGTAAACTTACCAGTTTGACGGAGTCGTCGTACATCTTGGTGAATTCCTTGCTCAGTGGTACCTCCTCTATCTTGACACGCTGGGTAAACTTACCAGTTTGACGGAGTCGTCGTACATCTTGGTGAATTCCTTGCTCAGTGGTACCTCCTCTATCTTGACACGCTGGGTAAACTTACCAGTTTGACGGAGTCGTCGTACATCTTGGTGAATTCCTTGCTCAGTGGTACCTCCTCTATCTTGACACGCTGGGTAAACTTACCAGTTTGACGGAGTCGTCGTACATCTTGGTGAATTCCTTGCTCAGTGGTACCTCCTCTATCTTGACACGCTGGGTAAACTTACCAGTTTGACGGAGTCGTCGTACATCTTGGTGAATTCCTTGCTCAGTGGTACCTCCTCTATCTTGACACGCTGGGTAAACTTACCAGTTTGACGGAGTCGTCGTACATCTTGGTGAATTCCTTGCTCAGTGGTACCTCCTCTATCTTGACACGCTGGGTAAACTTACCAGTTTGACGGAGTCGTCGTACATCTTGGTGAATTCCTTGCTCAGTGGTACCTCCTCTATCTTGACACGCTGGGTAAACTTACCAGTTTGACGGAGTCGTCGTACATCTTGGTGAATTCCTTGCTCAGTGGTACCTCCTCTATCTTGACACGCTGGGTAAACTTACCAGTTTGACGGAGTCGTCGTACATCTTGGTGAATTCCTTGCTCAGTGGTACCTCCTCTATCTTGACACGCTGGGTAAACTTACCAGTTTGACGGAGTCGTCGTACATCTTGGTGAATTCCTTGCTCAGTGGTACCTCCTCTATCTTGACACGCTGGGTAAACTTACCAGTTTGACGGAGTCGTCGTACATCTTGGTGAATTCCTTGCTCAGTGGTACCTCCTCTATCTTGACACGCTGGGTAAACTTACCAGTTTGACGGAGTCGTCGTACATCTTGGTGAATTCCTTGCTCAGTGGTACCTCCTCTATCTTGACACGCTGGGTAAACTTACCAGTTTGACGGAGTCGTCGTACATCTTGGTGAATTCCTTGCTCAGTGGTACCTCCTCTATCTTGACACGCTGGGTAAACTTACCAGTTTGACGGAGTCGTCGTACATCTTGGTGAATTCCTTGCTCAGTGGTACCTCCTCTATCTTGACACGCTGGGTAAACTTACCAGTTTGACGGAGTCGTCGTACATCTTGGTGAATTCCTTGCTCAGTGGTACCTCCTCTATCTTGACACGCTGGGTAAACTTACCAGTTTGACGGAGTCGTCGTACATCTTGGTGAATTCCTTGCTCAGTGGTACCTCCTCTATCTTGACACGCTGGGTAAACTTACCAGTTTGACGGAGTCGTCGTACATCTTGGTGAATTCCTTGCTCAGTGGTACCTCCTCTATCTTGACACGCTGGGTAAACTTACCAGTTTGACGGAGTCGTCGTACATCTTGGTGAATTCCTTGCTCAGTGGTACCTCCTCTATCTTGACACGCTGGGTAAACTTACCAGTTTGACGGAGTCGTCGTACATCTTGGTGAATTCCTTGCTCAGTGGTACCTCCTCTATCTTGACACGCTGGGTAAACTTACCAGTTTGACGGAGTCGTCGTACATCTTGGTGAATTCCTTGCTCAGTGGTACCTCCTCTATCTTGACACGCTGGGTAAACTTACCAGTTTGACGGAGTCGTCGTACATCTTGGTGAATTCCTTGCTCAGTGGTACCTCCTCTATCTTGACACGCTGGGTAAACTTACCAGTTTGACGGAGTCGTCGTACATCTTGGTGAATTCCTTGCTCAGTGGTACCTCCTCTATCTTGACACGCTGGGTAAACTTACCAGTTTGACGGAGTCGTCGTACATCTTGGTGAATTCCTTGCTCAGTGGTACCTCCTCTATCTTGACACGCTGGGTAAACTTACCAGTTTGACGGAGTCGTCGTACATCTTGGTGAATTCCTTGCTCAGTGGTACCTCCTCTATCTTGACACGCTGGGTAAACTTACCAGTTTGACGGAGTCGTCGTACATCTTGGTGAATTCCTTGCTCAGTGGTACCTCCTCTATCTTGACACGCTGGGTAAACTTACCAGTTTGACGGAGTCGTCGTACATCTTGGTGAATTCCTTGCTCAGTGGTACCTCCTCTATCTTGACACGCTGGGTAAACTTACCAGTTTGACGGAGTCGTCGTACATCTTGGTGAATTCCTTGCTCAGTGGTACCTCCTCTATCTTGACACGCTGGGTAAACTTACCAGTTTGACGGAGTCGTCGTACATCTTGGTGAATTCCTTGCTCAGTGGTACCTCCTCTATCTTGACACGCTGGGTAAACTTACCAGTTTGACGGAGTCGTCGTACATCTTGGTGAATTCCTTGCTCAGTGGTACCTCCTCTATCTTGACACGCTGGGTAAACTTACCAGTTTGACGGAGTCGTCGTACATCTTGGTGAATTCCTTGCTCAGTGGTACCTCCTCTATCTTGACACGCTGGGTAAACTTACCAGTTTGACGGAGTCGTCGTACATCTTGGTGAATTCCTTGCTCAGTGGTACCTCCTCTATCTTGACACGCTGGGTAAACTTACCAGTTTGACGGAGTCGTCGTACATCTTGGTGAATTCCTTGCTCAGTGGTACCTCCTCTATCTTGACACGCTGGGTAAACTTACCAGTTTGACGGAGTCGTCGTACATCTTGGTGAATTCCTTGCTCAGTGGTACCTCCTCTATCTTGACACGCTGGGTAAACTTACCAGTTTGACGGAGTCGTCGTACATCTTGGTGAATTCCTTGCTCAGTGGTACCTCCTCTATCTTGACACGCTGGGTAAACTTACCAGTTTGACGGAGTCGTCGTACATCTTGGTGAATTCCTTGCTCAGTGGTACCTCCTCTATCTTGACACGCTGGGTAAACTTACCAGTTTGACGGAGTCGTCGTACATCTTGGTGAATTCCTTGCTCAGTGGTACCTCCTCTATCTTGACACGCTGGGTAAACTTACCAGTTTGACGGAGTCGTCGTACATCTTGGTGAATTCCTTGCTCAGTGGTACCTCCTCTATCTTGACACGCTGGGTAAACTTACCAGTTTGACGGAGTCGTCGTACATCTTGGTGAATTCCTTGCTCAGTGGTACCTCCTCTATCTTGACACGCTGGGTAAACTTACCAGTTTGACGGAGTCGTCGTACATCTTGGTGAATTCCTTGCTCAGTGGTACCTCCTCTATCTTGACACGCTGGGTAAACTTACCAGTTTGACGGAGTCGTCGTACATCTTGGTGAATTCCTTGCTCAGTGGTACCTCCTCTATCTTGACACGCTGGGTAAACTTACCAGTTTGACGGAGTCGTCGTACATCTTGGTGAATTCCTTGCTCAGTGGTACCTCCTCTATCTTGACACGCTGGGTAAACTTACCAGTTTGACGGAGTCGTCGTACATCTTGGTGAATTCCTTGCTCAGTGGTACCTCCTCTATCTTGACACGCTGGGTAAACTTACCAGTTTGACGGAGTCGTCGTACATCTTGGTGAATTCCTTGCTCAGTGGTACCTCCTCTATCTTGACACGCTGGGTAAACTTACCAGTTTGACGGAGTCGTCGT
This sequence comes from Diaphorina citri, assembly GCF_000475195.1. Classification (NCBI taxonomy): domain Eukaryota; kingdom Metazoa; phylum Arthropoda; class Insecta; order Hemiptera; family Psyllidae; genus Diaphorina; species Diaphorina citri. The sequence continues at coordinate 5,153 of NW_007497546.1, forward strand.
ACATCTTGGTGAATTCCTTGCTCAGTGGTACCTCCTCTATCTTGAACGACACACCATGGAAGCTCAGCTGTCGCGCAATGTACATGCCTCGTAGCTTCATGTCCATGGCTACAATCTCCATGGCTCCCACTCCACGCTTCTCCACTGCGCCTATGAAGTCCATGAACTGAGGAAACGGCGTGCCTTGGCCCCACATACCTGACAATATACGTCGGAACGGAGTTACACTTGGAAAAACACACC
>NW_007497547.1:0-268 GCF_000475195.1 Diaphorina citri
GAGAGGGGAGAACTTTCAATAGAGAGAAAAGGGGAAGCAAGTGAGAGAGGGAGATGAAGAGGGGGGAGGTAAAGAGAGGGAGGAGGGAGAGAGAGAGAGAGAGGAATTATTTCACTTGAAAATTAATTCATCCATGTACACACCACTTGCATATCGTATTAATAATATGACAACCCTTAAATTTTAAAATCCTTAACATTCACCCTCTTTATCTTTTGTCTGTCAGCCGTTCCGAGAACGAACCTTATTTGTTTAGGATAAAGTTCGA
>NW_007497548.1:0-268 GCF_000475195.1 Diaphorina citri
GAAAAAGAGGAAGGAGGAATATTAGAATGAGGAAGAAGAGGAGAAGAAGGAAGAAGAGGACAAAAAGGATAAGGAGGGGCGAGAAGAAAGAAAGAGGAGAAAAAGGAAGTGTAGTAGAAAAAGGAAGAGGTGAAGGAAAAGGAGGAAGGAAAAAAAACGAGAACAGAAATGCGAACATCTTAATTTAAATGTTTAACATTCCTTTTGGTTTGGTTTTTCGTTAACACTTTTACTGTCCCTCTTCGAAAATTGAAGAATACCTATCGAA
>NW_007497549.1:0-268 GCF_000475195.1 Diaphorina citri
AATCTCTCCTCGATTGATTTTTTCCCTAATACTCTCTATAAATTTCTCTTTCTGAAAAGTTTTGATATTCCATCCTGTGTTCTCCCCTCGTGTGTCTCTGTCTCCATCCCTTCCTTCTCTTATCTCTATCTCTATGTATTGGTGATCGCTCCCCGTCTCTTCTTCTTCTAATACCTGCCAATTAATCTTGCTTCCTAATGCACCGGTGCACAAGGTAAGATCGATTTGTGATTCCTGATCCCTTCTTCTAAATGTCGGAATTCCCCCC
>NW_007497550.1:0-268 GCF_000475195.1 Diaphorina citri
ACAAACACAAAACATTCAGAAGACAAGATGTTTAAGGAGTGAAATCAGTGGAATGAAGGGAGGGATGATCATGATTATGCCTGGAACGCCTCCTTAGATTTCACGTTTGTTTTCGTTCAAAACAGTGATCAAATTAATGTAAGTTTGTTTGAGTCCTCTGCGAAGGATAGCTCCTCCTCTTACAATGACACAATCAGGATCATTACGTACTTACTCATATGTACTATCTACTGATATGAATAGAAATAACAAAATTTCTGTACGGTAA
>NW_007497551.1:0-268 GCF_000475195.1 Diaphorina citri
CCATGTGTATGCGGGCCACATGCTACATTGGCAGGTACTTCGCGGGCCACACACACAGGGGAGCAGGCCTGTGTCCAGGATTTGCGGACCACAAAAATGGTCAGGCATTCCACGTGTGGCCCGCGGGTCGCTAGTCGGAAATCGCTGGCATAGAGCATCAAGCAGGTAGGCGGAAGTGACGACTTCAAATTGCTTAGCCAGCCTAGTTAGCTTAGTTGGTAGTGCGTCTGCCTTGTAAGCGCTAGGCCGCGGGTTCGATTCCCGCCCG
>NW_007497552.1:0-268 GCF_000475195.1 Diaphorina citri
TTTCATGAAATTTGGCAAGATTTTCATTTCAAGTTAAACTTAAGTTTATCTTTAGATTTCATACATACGACGGTAAGTATAGTTGGGTAAGTTATCACATTCTAAGTGTACCGCGATTGCGAGAGGAATAGAATAGAATATACGTTTTATTTGCAAACATGAAAGTACATTGTACAATGGTCAATTTCTAATCTAAATCGAGGGAGAGAAAGAGGTAAAATTTATTAGTCGTCAGACTGAGGAAGTAAAAGTCCCATCTAAGCAGGAG
>NW_007497553.1:0-268 GCF_000475195.1 Diaphorina citri
TCCTCATTTTTCCTGCTCTATGACTTTGAAACATCACCCAAGTAAGCGCAACTGATCTATTTTTCATTCCGGTATCTACGATCAAAGACCTATAACATAGGTACTCTAATATTTTATAAAATCGATGATCTTGCACATTAAAGGGTTAATTTGAAAAAAAAATTCATAATTTAATTCCGTGGTTTTCTTATTTCTTTTAATTAAGTTTTTAAGTTATAATCACATTATCATTATCATATCACCAATAGAAGTTAACTGTCAATGGTGA
>NW_007497554.1:0-268 GCF_000475195.1 Diaphorina citri
GCGGCGCAGGCATTTTTTTTTTTTTTTTACGTTCCTTCAGATGCAAAACCCTTGGCCTTTATATCAAATTTCGGAGAAAGGCCTGAAAAAGGAAGAGGAGGACAAATAGTAGAGAGAGGGGAATGAAAGAAGATTACTATTCAGAAGGAAGTACGGAAGAAAGAGAGATGGAGAAAAGGGGAGAAGGAGATAGAGAGAGTTAGAGAGAGAGAGAGAGAGAGAGAGAGAGAGAGAGAGAGAGAGAGAGAGAGAGAGAGAAAAAACAAAT
>NW_007497555.1:0-268 GCF_000475195.1 Diaphorina citri
TAAAAAGACCTTTAATTTGATATATAGGTCGACCAGGTTTGGATAAGTCCTTCTATGGGGTCAGACAGACACACAGACTGACAGACACCGAAGCGAATACAATAGTCCGTCGACTATACCTTTTTTTACCATCGTAATAATAAAGGAAGGACGGACTAAAAAGGAGGAGGAGGAGGAGGTGAAAGATAAAAAGAAAAGTAAAAATAAGGAGACGAGAAAATTAAGATCCAAATGAAAATGAGTTTTTAATATAAGAAAATGAGTTTCT
>NW_007497556.1:0-268 GCF_000475195.1 Diaphorina citri
TTTTAATAGATTTATTTTTCACCTCTTTTTCCCCACAAAGTTAGACTTTAACTTCCTCTGAAATATTTATAAAAGGAGTTGAGAGGAAAACCTTAGATAAAAAGCTACACAAACACAGCAGATTCAGGAAGGGGACTTTGATGTTCAAATGTTTTAAAACTTTTAAGGGGAAAAAGAAAAAATAATAAATAAAATAAAACAAAAATTACTTTTGTCCGAAATGTTCGGAATTTGACTTTTTTTTTTTTTAAAAAAAAGAGGTTTGACA